>NC_064638.1:205328808-205632149 GCF_023864345.2 Schistocerca serialis cubense
TGTGCTAACCATTGTACCACCTCGCTCGGTCCTGATGACTCTTAAGAGAGACACCCTGTATATAATGGCAACTATAAAACAGTTCAAAACGGATGATTCATGATTTTCTTTGCTGAATGCTGTTCGGATTGTGACAAACTGGTTTATGTTATCGATAGGCTTCCAGTAAACCGGAATTGAATTTCGCTTAGATCAAACACAAGAGCAGTCACTGATGGATTACGGAGAACGAAAGCTGCAGCAATACGAATCACTGGTACCGAAATTTGAAGACTGTATTTCTTTACACTTGTCGACGTTTTTACGTCGTCCTGCTGCTACCCTGATATGCTCTACAAACCGAGAAGTAGGTTATGATGAGAGAGACAGAGAGAGAGAGAGAGAGACGTGACGAAGCAGTGTGTGGTATGCCAGGGGAGCACAAGAGTTGTCCTGGCCAAAGTCAGCAGCACTAAGTGGTGAGGGAACCACCCCAGCTGCTCCCTAGGGACGAATCCCAGCTCAAGTTAGACGCTAACTCGCGCGCACTCCTCTAGGGAAGCAGCGACGCAATTACAGGGCATCTCTTGCGGCAGACAACTTCAGATTGCCGCTCAGCAGTTCGCCTTACACGTGCGCGATTAATGCGCAATTTTGTAACCTCGTTCTTGTCTTCTCACTTTAATGCTAGTTTCTTCGCGATGAATAGTCGCTGCAGCGAGGTGCCCTTGCTATCTGTGTCGGCTATAAATACCAGCATCTTTCTTCCTTTTATTCACATCTTCCTAGCCTCATAGTGGATGGAATCTGAGTCCATAACGTATTTTTGTCATTTGTTTCACATACTGTTCACTACAATTCTTTCTGCTTCGGCGACCAAGTAGGCAGCAATATATTTTATTCCAATAGTCGGTGATTTTTATATAAGAGAGATTACTTATAATAATTTATTGGTATAATAAGTAATTTCTATTCGTGAAAATTATATTCCCAGATGAATTACCAGAGAACTTATATTATGCTGTGCATTACAACACAGTCCTGAACGTATCCACACACTATACTGTAAATTACACCAACATTTCTTTCCTGTTATTAACTGTCTTCATAAGACTGACAGTGTCTATTACTGATCTGTAGACAGTACTTACAAAACAATCCTGTGACCCAGTCTAGAGAATGCTGTAGTGTGTGGGACCAGTGTCAAATAGGACTAACACACGGTAATCAGCGTATATGAACAAGGACAGCATGAATGGTCAAAGGTGTATTTTACCCGCGGGAGATTGTCACGGAGACGCAGGTAAAACTGGACGCTCAAACGCTTGAAGATAGACGCCATTATACGGCAAGCCCGCTTACAGTGTCACATGAAGTAATATTAAGAGGAAGTTTACTATCTTTGGCCCCAAAAAAGCATGTTCTTTCAGAATTTTTTTCTCAGGTTGTGTTGTAGACATCAATGTCAAATGTGGTCAAAATGTTTACTGATATTTCCTCTACAAACTGGATTTTTTTCGAACGGAAATGTCTAACAACAAAGGCGGAAGTGCCGTCGGAACGAAATAAAATTTCGATGTAGACGTCCACGCGCGGTATGTCACAGGTAAGCCGGCTCGTCTGAAGTCGAAATTGAGCTGACGTTAGCGAAGTATATATGATTCTTTAGGAGTTGTACCTCGCTTAAGTTATTTGGACCATAGGAAACAAAATAGCGGCTATTTGAAAAAAATGGATTTTTTTCCATCGATTTTTCTACTTCGTGTGCCAAGTAAAAATATTTATAGTTGATGGATCGGAATAAAAGTGGTACAACTCCTAGACAATTTAGTTAGCTTCGTCGGAAACAAAGAATCATGCCAATCGGTTCAGTAGATTTGAAGTAACCATACCGAGCGATTAAAAAAGAAAAGTCATTTCGAGAAAAATGCGTTTGAAATTTTGACTACACATAGATGCAATGTCAGGGTGCAACTTTCGTTCAATTTGCTATTCCGGGTCCATAAACTAGTCCCTCCTCCTCCTTATAGAGGGCGTTCTGCTCTATCTGGGCCATCCTGCGCTGCTTCAGAGCCGCTCGCACGGCCGGTGACGAGCGGTTTTCGGCCGCTTGAATCCTGCCGTCGTCCGAATGCTTGGCGAACTGCGTCGAGTAGAGTCCCAGGGTGACGTCCATCGTTGTCATAGTCTTCAGTATTGCTGAATACCCTTTGTTGAAGCTGCTCACTGCCAGGAATGTCGCAGTCTCCACAGTCTTCGCACCAAAATGCAAATGCTTGGGGACTAACTTCCAAACACGCGTTCAAGCTTTCGTTTGAATTTAGTGTTTCCTCCCAAGCACCGGTACAATAACTCGTCCTCCGAAAAACTGGTGCGTGAAAAAGGTTGATTTCAGGCAGGTGCATTTTTTTATTCAACCGCGAATAACAAACATTTCCGTTCCGTATTCGGAAAAACCGTTTCAGGGTGGATTTACACACTTTTATGGATCCAAAAATGCAATTTAAAAAAATCGATTTTTTGAGCTAAAAGATTGTAAACCTCCCCTTAAGTGATAAATCTAGGAATATACCACAATCATCTTACCTATCGCTCCCGCAGGGGCCGATAATAAAAGATTTCATTAATCACAGAGCGCACAAGGACATTTAAACCCCCTTCTGCATCTACATACACACTCCGCAAGCCACCGTTGGTGGTGAGGGTACCTGTACCACTCCTAATCATTTCGTTTCCTGTTCCATTCGTAAACAGAGCGAGCGAAAAACCACTGCCTCCCTACGAGCCCTGATCTCTCTAATGTTATCTTCTTGGTCCTAAAGCGAAATTTATGATAGCAACAGTAGAATCGCTCTACAGCCAGCTTCAAACGAAGTCTCTCTAAATTTCCTCTATAGTGCTTCTCGAGAAGAACCTCACCTTCCCTCCAAAGATTCGCATTCGAGATTCCGAAGTACATGCGTGATATTTGCGGGTTGTTCAAACCTAATGGTAACAAATCTAGCATACCGTCTCCGAACTGCTTTTACACGTTCTTTTAATCTGACTTTGTGCGGATGCCAAACACTCGCACAATTCTAACAATGGGTCGCAATAATGTCCTGAATGCTGTCTCCTTTACAGACGAACCACGCTTTCTCAAAATACTCCCAATTAACCGGAGTCGACAATTCGCGTTAAGTACTCCAGTCATTACGTCCCCATTCCCTTTTCTATTGCTTTGCACCTTTACGCCTAGGTATTTAATATACTTGACTATATCAAGCAGCTCACTAGTAATACTGTATCTGTATATTTGTTTTTCTCATCTCCCCCTTTCCACGCGCCGTATAAGAACGGAGCGAGAAAAAAACCCTAATACCTTTTAGAATGGGAAGTACCCTCTGCCACGTACTTCACAATGGTTTGCAGAGTGTACAGATCTCTGTACGCTCCTCCCCTGTTGATAAAGGCATCATGTCGCTAGTGCCATACGCCTGGACACGTACACTATGGTATACGTGTGTAATAGGGTAACAGTCATCAAACTGAATGTTTGGATCACTACCGGATAGTTTTACTAGTCCTGTTGGATATCTGCTGGCAAGGTCACCCTCACAGTTGCGGGCTTAATACAATGTCTAATCACATTAATGTGAACACTGTCAAAAGCCTGAAGAGTCACAATTTATAATGCTGACCGCTGCGAGACGTAAGAAAATCAGTGAGCTTCTGGAACGTACCAACAGCGATTTGGAGCCTTACCGACTCCAGTGCCGTAGCCAGCTGCGCTAGGTGTCTCGGTTGAGGATCTTTGGCGCGTACAGCCCGATCGAGGTAGGCTTAAATCCGGGGAAATTAGTGAACAGAGAGGTACCGTAAGGTCATTCTGGTTCTCTTCGAACGACGCACGGGCTCTACCAGCTGTGTGACACGTTACATGTCCTGTTGGTAACTGTCATCGCGCCGAGAGAGAGAGAAAAAAAGAAGCTGCATGTGGGGATGGACACCGCCCTCAAGGACAGGACCACAGCTGTACTGACCCATTGTGGCTTCCAGAATGACGAGATCACCCAGGGAATGCCGTGAAGAAATTCTTTAGACCATAACACTCCGCCTGGGTTCGCTTTCAGACGTTTCACGCTGTAGACGCCAATGTGATTCATCTGAAAAGGCCCGCTGTCGTCACCCAGTTGACGTCCACCCTTCGACGCCGATGGACAGCAGGCAGAATGGGTGCGTGAACCTGGTGCCTGCTGCGGAGGCCCATACGCAGCAACGTTAGCTGAACGATCGTTGAGGAGACATCGTTGGTTGCCCTTTGGTTCATCAGCGCGGTCAGCTGCTCAACCGTTGCACGTCTACTCGCCCATACACATCTCCGTAGCCGTCGTTCACGCCTGTCACATACGGCCTTCTTTCAATGCAATTGTCTCGGCGCCGATTTTCGATAGCGCTGTTTTACCATGCACGGTATACTTTAACAGGTCAGATAAATCACTCCGTTTCCTCATTACGACAACGTGTGCACTGTTTTCCGCGTCCTCCCAACACACTTTATGTAACCTCCTCTACTAGTGCTACCGCCTTCCGTCTGTGAGTGGTTATTCCACACTGACTTCGAACGTAGGTGGTGGTCATGTTAATGTGGCTGCGCCGTGTAAATTAATGGGCAGCGTCAGAAACTCTTATGTGATGCTTAACCAGTTTATTTTCTCTGAGACACTACTGAGAGCCGGCCGTGGTGGCCGAGCGGTTCTAGGCGCTCAGTCCGGAACCGCGTGACTGCTACGGTCGCAGGTTCGAATCCTGCCTCGGGCATGGATGTGTGTGATGTCCTTAGGTTAGTTAGGTTTAAGTAGTTCTAAGTTCTAGGGGACTGATGACCACAGATGTTAAGTTCCATAGTGCTCAGAGCCATTTGAACACTACTGAGTCAGGAGTGTGCTAATAGGTGTGTGAGTCAAATGAGAACACTACTGAGTCAGGAGTGTGCTAATAGGTGTGTGAGTCAAATGAAAACCTTAAATATTTTTTTAAATATTATTTATTTTTCAGAAGTGGTACAAAGCAGTATAAATTTTCAACGTAATCTCCCCCACGCTCAATGTAAGTCGTCCAATGCTTACAAAGTGCATAAATTCCTTTAGAAAAAAATTCGTTTGGTAGTCCGCGCAACCTCTCATGCACCGCGTGGCGTACCTCTTCCTCAGAACGGAACTTCTTTCCTCCCATTGCATCTTTGAGTGGTCCAAACATATGGAAATCACTTGGGGAGGGGTCTGGTGAGTATGGTGGCTGAGGAAGACACTCAAAATGCAGGTCTACACTCAAAATGCAGGTCTGTGATTGTTGCAACTGTTGTACGGGCAGTGTGGGGCCTTGCATTGTCATGTTGCCAAAGGACACCTGCTGACAGCAATCCACGTCGCTTTGATTTGATTGCAGGCCGCAGATGATTTTTTAGGGGCTCTGTGTATAATGTGACAGTGGTCCCTCTAGGCATGTAATGCTCCAAAAGGACGCCTTTTTCGTCCCAAAAGAGAGTCAGCATAACATTCCTTGCTGATGGTTCTGTTCGAAACTTCTTTGGTTTTGGAGATGAAGAATGGCGCCATTCCTTGCTCGCTCTCCTCGTTTCAGCTTGGTGGAAGTGAACCCAGGTTTCGTCTCCAGTAATGATTCTTGCAAGGAAGCCATCACCTTCTCGTTCAAAGCACCGAGGAAGTTCTTAACAAGCATCAACACGTCGTTCTTTCATTTCACGAGTCAGCTGCCGCGCCACCCATCTCGCAGACACTTCGTGAAACAGGAGCACATCATGCACAATGTGGTGCGCTGACCCGTGACTAATCTGTAAACATGGTGCAATGTCGTTCAGTCTCACTCCCTGGATTTCCTTCACTACGGCTTCAACTGCTGCAATGTTTTGTGGAGCCACAACTCGTTGTACTTAACCTGGACGAGGAGCATCTTCCACTGAAGTCACACCATTTGCGAACCTCCTACAGGGTGTTTCAAAAATGACCGGTATATTTGAAACGGCAATAAAAACTAAACGAGCAGCGATAGAAATACACCGTTTGTTGCAATATGCTTGGGACAACAGTACATTTTCAGGCAGACAAACTTTCGAAATTACAGTAGTTACAATTTTCAACAACAGATGGCGCTGTGGTCTGGGAAACTCTATAGTACGATATTTTCCACATATGCACCATGCGTAGCAATAATATGGCGTAGTCTCTGAATGAAATTACCCGAAACCTTTGACAACGTGTCTGGCGGAATGGCTTCACATGCAGATGAGATGTACTGCTTCAGCTGTTCAATTGTTTCTGGATTCTGGCGGTACACCTGGTCTTTTAGGTGTCCCCACAGAAAGAAGTCACAGGGGTTCATGTCTGGCGAATAGGGAGGCCAATCCACGCCGCCTCCTGTATGTTTCGGATAGCCCAAAGCAATCACACGATCATCGAAATATTCATTCAGGAAATTAAAGACGTCGGCCGTGCGATGTGGCTGGGCACCATCTTGCATAAACCACGAGGTGTTCGCAGTGTCGTCTAAGGCAGTTTGTACCGCCGCAAATTCACGAAGAATGTCCAGATAGCGTGATGCAGTAATCGTTCCGGATCTGAAAAATGGGCCAATGATTCCTTTGGAAGAAATGGCGGCCCAGACCAGTACTTTTTGAGGATGCAGGGATGATGGGACTGCAACATGGGGCTTTTCGGTTCCCCATATGCGCCAATTCTGTTTATTGACGAAGCCGTCCAGGTAAAAATAAGCTTCGTCAGTAAACCAAATGCTGCCCACATGCATATCGCCGTCATCAATCCTGTGCACTATATCGTTAGCGAATGTCTCTCGTGCAGCAATGGTAGCGGCGCTGAGGGGTTGCCGCGTTTGAATTTTGTATGGATAGAGGTGTAAACTCTGGCGCATGAGACGATACGTGGACGTTGGCGTCATTTGGACCGCAGCTGCAACACGGCGAACGGAAACCCGAGGCCGCTGTTGGATCACCTGCTGCACTAGCTGCGTGTTGCCCTCTGTGGTTGCCGTACGCGGTCGCCCTACCTTTCCAGCACGTTCATCCGTCACGTTCCCAGTCCGTTGAAATTTTTCAAACAGATACTTTATTGTATCGCTTTTCGATCCTTTGGTTACATTAAACCTCCGTTGAAAACTTCGTCTTGTTGCAACAACACTGTGTTCTAGGCGGTGGAATTCCAACACCAGAAATCCTCTGTTCTAAGGAATAAACCATGTTGTCTACAGCACACTTGCACGTTGTGAACAGCACACGCTTACAGCAGAAAGACGACGTACAGAATGGCGCACCCACAGACTGCGTTGTCTTCTGTATCTTTCACATCACTTGCAGCGCCATCTGTTGTTGAAAATTGTAACTACTGTAATTTCGAAAGTTTGTCCGCCTGAAAATGTACTGTTGTCCCAAGCATATTGCAACAAACGGTGTATTTCTATCGCTGCTCGTTTAGTTTTTATTGCCGTTTCAAATATACCGGTCATTTTTGAAACACCCTGTACATGCATCATCGTACTGAACCTTCATTCGTCGATTAATTTCAAGAGGTTTCACACCTTCACTACGCAAAAACCGAATAATAGAACGCTGTTCTTCCCTGGTGCAAGTCGCAAGTGGGGCGGTCATATATATACTGATAAAAATGTTCAAATGCATGTGAAATCTTATGGGACTTAACTGCTAAGGTCATCAGTCCCTAAGCTTACACACTACTTAACCTAAATTATCTAACGACAAACACACACACACCCATGCTCGAAGGAGGACTCGAACCTCCGTCGGGACCAGGCGTACAGCCCCTGACTGCAGCGCCTCAGACCGCTCGGCTATTCCCGCGCGGCCTGTACTGATACTGATACTGCGACGGTATGTGTTCATCTGCACTATGCTGCCACCTACAGGCCATTCTACAAGCTGTTTGTAGCACACTTACCAACTTACAGTATAACGGCGCGAAATTTCGATTTGTTATTACAAATTTAAGGTTTTCATTTGACTCACCTTCGTATCTTTCGATTCCTGGTGACTTGCTTGAGTTCAGATCATTTAGTGGTCCTGTAAGTTCAATCGCGTCACTTGCATTCGCATCTATTTTCTCGACTTACAGGCATATCGCCGTCCTGCTTTTCCTGTTGCATTCAGAGATTTACCTGGACTAATTTTTCTCTAGCTGGAAATCGCAACAGTTTCTACAACAACAATTAATTTTTCAATTTGTGCGCTTTTATTTGCCACTCATTCCCATTGTACTACTTTATAGTTCTAACTGGCTTAATCTCTAACTATTAAGGGCTTCGCGGTATACAGGGTGTTCCATTGATAGTGACTGGGCCAAATATCTCACGAAATAAGCATCAAACGAAAAAACTAAAAAAACGAAACTCGTCTAGCATGAAGGGGGAAATCAGATGGCGCTATGGTTGGCCCGCTAGATGGCGCTGCCATAGTTCAAACGAATGTCAACTGCGTTTTTTTAAATAGGAACCCCAATTTTTATTACACATTCGTGTAGTACGTTAAGAAATATGAATGTTTTAGTCGGACCACTTTTTTCGCTTTGTGATATATGGCACTGTAATAGTCACAAACGTATAAGTACGTATTATCACGTAACATTCCGCCAGTGCGGACGGTATTTGCTTCGTGATACATTACCCGTGTTAAAATGGACCGTTTACCAATTGCGGAAAAGGTCGATATCCTGTTGGTGTATAGCTATTGTGATCAAAATGCCCTAAGGGCGTGTGCTATGTATGCTGCTCGGTATCCTGGACGACATCATCCAAGGGTCGGGACCGTTCGCCGGATAGTTGCGTTATTTAAGGAAACAGTAAGTGTTTAGCCACATGTTAAACGTCAATCACGACCTGCAACAAATGATGATGCCCAAGTAGGTGTTTTAGATGCTGTCGCGGCCAATCCGCACATCAGTAGCAGACAAGATGCGCGAGAATCGGGAATCTCGAAAACGTCGGTGTTGAGAATGCTACATCAACATCGATTGCACCCGTACCATATTTCTATGCCCCAGGAATTACATGGCGAACAGTTTGAACGTCGTGTACAGTTCTGCCACTGGGCACAGGAGAAATTACAGGACAATGGCAGATTTTTTGCACGCGTTATATTTAGCGACGAAGCGTCATTCACTAACAGCGGTAACGTAAGCCGGCATAATATGCACTACTGGGCAACGGAAAATCCATGATGGCTGCGACAAGTGGAACATCAGCGACCTTGGCCGGCTAATGTATGGTGCGGCAATATGGGAGGAAGGATAATTGGCTTCCATTTTATCGATGGCAACCTAAATGGTGCAATGCATGCAGATTTCCTCCGTAATGTTCTACCGATGTTACTACAAGATGTTTCACTGCATGACAGAATGACGATGTACTTCCAACATGATGGATGTCTGGCACATAGCTCGCGTGCGATTGAAGCGGTATTGAATAGCATATTTCATGACAGGTGGATTGGCCGTCGAAGCACCGTACCATGGCCCGCAAGTTCACCGGATCTGATGTCCCCGGATTTCTTTCTGTGGGGAAATTGAAGGATATTTGCTATCGTGATCCACCGACAACGCCTGACAACATGCGTCAGCGCATTTTTAATGCATGTGCGAACATTACGGAAGGCGAACTACTCGCTGTTGAGACGAATGTCGTTACACGTATTGCCAAATGCATTGAGGTTGACGGACATCATTTTGAGCATTTATTGCATTAATGTGATGTTTACAGGTAATCACGCTATAACAGCAAGCGTTCTCAGAAATGGTAAGTTCACAAAGGTACATGTATCACATTGCAACAACCGAAATAAAATGTTCAAACGTGCCTACGTTCTGTATTTTAATTTAAAAAACCTACCTGTTACCAACTGTTCGTCTAAAATTTTGAGCCGTATGTTTGTAACTATTACAGCGCAATATATCACAAAGCGAAAAAAGTGGTCAACTAAAACATTCACATTTCTTTACGTACTACACGATATGTAATAAAAAATGGGGTTCCTATTTTAAAAAACGCAATTGATATCCGTTTGTCCTATGGCAGCCCCATCTAACGGGCCAACCATAGCGCCATCTGTTTTCCCCTTTCAAGCTAGACAAGTTTCGTTCTTCGTAATTTTTTCGTTTGACGCTTATTTCGTGAGATATTTGTCCCGTTCACGATCAATGGACCACCCTGTATAGTTTGTTGTACTTTCTGCTTTCCGTATACGCTGCATCAGTAATTTGTGGCTTTACTCTATCTATCGTTGCTTGGTTTCAACTACCTCATTTCGTTCGTCATTTTAGCTCAATCCTTTTTTATTTCATTACTTTACAAAAGTTTGGTAGCACCTGAGATATTCTAAATTGTCTCACTCTGGCTCAATATGGCAGTGATCAATTTTCAACATACACCTTCTCTTTATTCAAATGGCTTCTAAATTTATATCAATTATTACTATGCTATTACGCGAATCTGTGTCGATACCTATAGATGCTTTGCTAATAGGTTCCGAAAAGTTTGTCTTTTTGCCTGTCTGTTCTAGCAGACTTTCGTCTTATGTTATTTGTTTACAGTGTTCACGTTGTAGTTATTAGAAGCTCTAGAAGTACTTCTTTCGTCTATTTCACTTTGTACTTTCCGCCGACTATTCCCTCCTCTATGACTTTATCTGAGTGTTTCATGCCTTTAACATATGGATAACTTAATGTCGTAGCCTGTACTATTTATAAAAACAAAAATTGAGCAACCGTTTCGAGCTGCGATCTGTCCACTGTCAATGAAATCAGAACAACAGAGACACTTATGTGAAATGTAAATGTTGTCCACCACAACACCAGGGCAAAGTAGGGAATTCAGTAGGTCGTAGAGCCACCTCTCGCAGTATGGCGCCAAAGGCCGGAGTATAATGAGACATGCTAAAATACACTCCTGGAAATGAAAAAAAGAACACATTGACACCGGTGTGTCAGACCCACCATACTTGCTCCGGACGCTGCGAGAGGGCTGTACAAGCAATGATCACACGCACGGCACAGCGGACACACCAGGAACCGCGGTGTTGGCCGTCGAATGGCGCTAGCTGCGCAGCATTTGTGCACCGCCGCCGTCAGTGTCAGCCAGTTTGCCGTGGCATACGGAGCTCCATCGCAGTCTTTAACACTGGTAGCATGCCGCGACAGCGTGGACGTGAACCATATGTGCAGTTGACGGATTTTGAGCGAGGGCGTATAGTGGGCATGCGGGAGGCCGGGTGGACGTACCGCCGAATTGCTCAACACGTGGGGCGTGAGGTCTCCACAGTACATCGATGTTGTCGCCAGTGGTCGGCGGAAGGTGCACGTGCCCGTCGACCTGGGACCGGACCGCAGCGACGCACGGATGCACGCCAAGACCGTAGGATCCTACGCAGTGCCGTAGGGGACCGCACCGCCACTTCCCAGCAAATTAGGGACACTGTTGCTCCTGGGGTATCGGCGAGGACCATTCGCAACCGTCTCCATGAAGCTGGGCTACGGTCCCGCACACCGTTAGGCCGTCTTCCGCTCACGCCCCAACATCGTGCAGCCCGCCTCCAGTGGTGTCGCGACAGGCGTGAATGGAGGGACGAATGGAGACGTGTCGTCTTCAGCGATGAGAGTCGCTTCTGCCTTGGTGCCAATGATGGTCGTATGCGTGTTTGGCGCCGTGCAGGTGAGCGCCACAATCAGGACTGCATACAACCGAGGCACACAGAGCCAACACCCGGCATCATGGTGTGGGGAGCGATCTCCTACACTGGCCGTACACCACTGGTGATCGTCGAGGGGACACTGAATAGTGCACGGTACATCCAAACCGTCATCGAACCCATCGTTCTACCACTCCTAGACCGGCAAGGGAACTTGCTGTTCCGACAGGACAATGCACGTCCGCATGTATCCCGTGCCACCCAACATGCTCTAGAATGTGTAAGTCAACTACCCTGGCCAGCAAGATCTCCGGATCTGTCCCCCATTGAGCATGTTTGGGACTGGATGAAGCGTCGTCTCACGCGGTCTGCACGTCCAGCCCGAACGCTGGTCCAACTGAGGCGCCAGGTGGAAATGGCATGGCAAGCCGTTCCACAGGACTACATCCAGCATCTCTACGATCGTCTCCATGGGAGAATAGCAGCCTGCATTGCTGCGAAAGGTGGATATACACTGTACTAGTGCCGACATTGTGCAGGCTCTGTTGCCTGTGTCTATGTGCCTGTGGTTCTGTCAGTGTGATCATGTGATGTATCTGACCCCAGGAATGTGTCAATAAAGTTTCCCCTTCCTGGGACAATGAATTCACGGTGTTCTTATTTCAATTTCCAGGAGTGTATGAGTCACGTGTGGTTCCCTGTGGCACGTTTCTGAGGTATTTCTCCAACCTCTCGACTGGATCTTCAAGTGATTAGACGCGTGGTTTATGGCACAGCAGTCATTTACCTAAAATGTATTTTGTTTTCGGTGGTAATATCTTCAAATATCGCAGGCCAATGTGGTATATCCATTTCTCTGAACTGAATGAATGAGTCTCGCTAAAAGGTTACGTGATTTAACTGCGAGTAGATTAATATTTACTTAGACCAGGAGCGTTGAGAGGGTGTCCTCACATTAGGATAATAAGACGAGAAGTCTTAAACGTTTGTTGTGCATTACTTAGTACTTGGTATTACACTGTTGATGCTAAATGTAACGTGCAGCCTACTGCATTCACTATTAAAGCATTATTACAAATATGCAATATGTACTGACTAGATGGAAAAGGCGTACTTCACTTGATTTTGTTTTCCAATTGTTTTCTGAATGGGAAACAAATGTGCCATTGATCAACTTACTTTTATAGCAATTACCTTATTCAAAGTACATTTTCATAAATTACATTTGGTGTTAGTTTTGGTACAAAGACAAAGTAATATTGTGATTGTCTGACACGTGAACTCACTGCATACTGTTGTCCATGTGAGCAACACGATTACCGAGCGAGGTGGCGCAGTGGTTAGACACTGGACTCGCATTCGGGAGGACGACGGTTCAATCCCGCGTCCGGCCATCCTGATTTAGGTTTTCCGTGATTTCCCTAAATCACTCCAGGTAAATGCCGGGATGGTTCCTCTGAAAGGGCACGGCCGACTTCCTTCCCCATCCTTCCCTAATCCGATGAGACCGATGACCTCGCTGTCTGGTCTGCTTCCCCAAAACAACCAACCAACCAACCAACAACACGATTCCTTTACATTTACTACACAATATAGGACTGTTTTCCCTTGCACTTTGTTGGTAGTCATAATTTATGCTAATATTACTGGAAATTTGAATCTTTAAAGCTGAATGGTAAGTTAGTTGAATTGAATGGGATTCGCGGTATGAATACTGATTTTCTTTTTTCTTTCCCAGTCAATATTTCCGACTCTTTGGTACTGTTTAGGAGCTTGTTTTCAAGAGTATACCGGAACGTTAAACGAATTTAGGAACTGTGTCACGAAGCTTAAGCTTTCGTCGTGATTCATCATTCTTTCGCGGGATTTAAATATTCTGTATTGGAACCATATTCTGTATCCTCTGATACGTTTGGAAAACTATTTCATTTTTGTTGTTGAAATTGTACTCTCACACAACCACTCTTTCTTTACGTAGTTTCTCTCTACAAGCGGATACACGTTTTTGACGAGTTGTTGCTGTGTCTTTACTACCTTGGACATTTCATCGGTTAAGATGGTTTTGCCGCACTGTAGATAAATGTGATATGTACCGCTTCCACGTTGCATTCTAGAACGTTCGAAAATTTTTATTGCCATTCGAGAATTTTCGTAAAAGCTCGAGAACATTATAGAACAATCTCGAATAATTTTTCCTTGAAAAATACGAGAACATTGACGCGAAGCAGACAGAATGTATCATGGTGACCATCACTATCTGATGAGGACGGCACAACTTCTATAGTAAACAACAGGAGAACCAAGGGAGCACCAAAAACAAAAACAAGTTATTCGCGGTGGACGCTTTAGGAGGCATTGACATCTTCACGTACGAACATTTAATCTTCTTAACCGACGCTTTGTCCTGAGAGACCAAATGCCTTCTCTGTATTTCTCCACCAATCATTTCTGTTCCTGGCTTTCGTGTTCCATTCTTTTTCTCTTAGGCCCACAACGTCCATACCCCTGTCGATGTCATTCTTCCATCTTGTCTGTGGTCTTCCTCGGCCCATTCTGCCATCCATGGATCCCAAGAGTGCTGCTCGCGGTAGTCTTTCATCTTACTTACTAATTAAATGTGCCGCCCGCGTCAATCTTCTCTTCTTCACCTTTCGCCCAATATCAGGTAGTTAGTACAGGTCTGCAAATTCCTGATTATTTAATAGCCTTCATTCCTGTAACCGGGTATCCCTCTTGGGCCCAAATATTTTCCTTAATATCACTCCCTCGAAGACTAGCAGTTGTTTTTTCATTAGTTTTCCTTAATGTAAATATTTCAAACCCATACAGAGCTAGCGGAAGAATTGTACTCTGACATAGTATGATTTTAAAACCTCCCTAAACTTCTCTACTGCACAATACGCTCCGTAAGCCAGAGTATGCTCTATTTGCCGCTGCAGTCATTGCCTTAATCTCAGTTTAGATTCTAATGTGTTCGCTAAAATGCTTCTTAGGAATTTAAATATGACTATTCTTTTAAAAGTATTTCATTAACTGTCAAATGGATAACATCACTGGGTGACTTGCTCACGACCATGTACTCAGTTGTTTCCTCGTTGATTTGTAACCGTGCTTCCCTAGTAATATTTCTGTAATTACTTGTCGTGAGGTGGGAGTTCTCTTTGCTATCGTTTATTAGAAAAATTTCATCCGCATGTGCAAGCCGATTTATTGTGTTATTACTCAGTCTTATTACAGCTGGGTTTAACTTTCTAATTCCTCTGACTATCTTTTCTAAAATTAGATTTAAAAGTATTGGAAGAAATGTTTTTCTTTGTCTATGACAAATTCTGAGCTCAAAATATTTTGAATTTTCTCTACTGACCTTTACTATGCAATAGGTTTGTTCATCAGATTACGGCGATTTTTCAGACGTCAGGCAATCTCTCAATTCCAAAACTTTCTTTTACAGTTTCGTTATTATTTTAGCTAGTACTTATCCTCCGCCCATTATTATTGATCTTCACAGAAAGTCTTAATGTTTCTTAGGTTTCTGATTATTTGTCATATGTCTTCTTTACTGGGAGCCACTACTTTGCTGGCTACGGTGCTGGTACTGCACATGAAAGAGAGTCAATGGGGTCATCATAGTTCAGCAATTCTGCAAAGTACTCTGCCTATCTTCGTTCTACTTCAGTGCAATTTATACTCCGCAAGCCACCCAGCGGTGTGTAGCGGAGGGCACTTTACGTGCCTCTGTCATCACCTCCCTTTCTTGTTCCAATCGCGTATGGTTCGCAGGAAGAACGACTGCCGTAAAGCCTCCGTGCGGGCTCGAATCTCTCTAATTTTACATTCGTGATCTCCTCGGGAGGTATATGTAGGGGGAAGCAATATATTCGAAACCTCATCCAGAAACGCACCCTCTCGAAACCTGGACAGCAAGCTACACCGCGATGCAGAGCGCCTCTCTTGCAGAGTCTGCCACTTGAGTTTGCTAAACATCTCCATAACGCTATCACACTTACCAAATAACCCTGTGACGAAACGCGCCGCTTCTCCTGTGTATCTTTAATAAATATCTCCCTTTCCTTATAGTAGTTTGTATATATTTCGGTACATTTGTCTCGTCCTGTGATGGATACAGTCTTCTTGGCCTTTCTTTATTAGCTCCTTGTAACATTTATATTTGCCCTGCCTTATTGCCGAATCCTGCCTGATTCTGGTATAGCTGTCTTTTAACTCCGGATACTTCATATTTTCTAACCAGCTCTTCCCAGCTACGCTTCTGTCTTCAGTCAGCTGCTGGCATACTTGTTTGAACCGCATTTAGTCTGACCTCTTCTATTTGCTTAGAATTTCGGAATCTACTCTGTTTACCGTTTCCTTAATTTGAGACTGGTTGTGGATGATATCACAGTCTCCTACCTATCCCCCATTTGTGCTTACGGCTTCTGCTGGTATCTACTCGTATTTCCTTTTACTCTCTGTCTTCTTTAATTTACTTACATCATAGTATGTAGCCTGCTTAGCTAATCTACATACCTTGTTAAATTTAATGTTCATCCTACTTATCAACAGAAAGCGATCAACTGTCACAGTCCGCCAGCATATAATCCAGTTTGCTTTCTTATGCATTTATCAAATTATACAGTTGTAGCCATGCGGGTCACAGGAGTGAGAGATAGGGAGAAGATGAGATTTCAGCGGTCGCAGGACTGCAGAGGACACCATTAATTCGCTGGTGTGGTGTGCGTATGTAAGACCTTTGGTACACACACCATCAGATTATTTGACTTGTCGCTCTAACGAAGCAGGCGAGTGTCAGCAATATGTCTCGTGGTCTTATGGTGACGTGTTTATCTCCTGCCGTTAGGTCAGCCGATAGAAATGCCACTTTAAACAGAACTTGATTAATTTTCACACACATTTATTAAAATAATAAAAAGCATAGACATTACGAAACTTGATTCTGGATGCTGTTTACAATTGACAATCTGAAGTTCCTTTGGTCTTGGTACGTTAATATTATTCTCACATGTCTCTGATACTTGACAAAGTGTCTATTCATTTATCTTCATGGCTATGTACAGGAATATGGTAAGCTTATCAGGCGCAGACCTAAACTTGACTATATACTGGTACAGACTAATGCAGACTGGTACAGACTGCTGCAGACAAAGGCAGACTGACTAATCGGAGGTCTATACACTCGTTATAATACCTCGCGCGTTCAGGTATCACTGCGCGACTGTGATCCGCGAGGAGAAAAGGTTCTACGTTAACAGCAATCTCGTTGGCTGCGTTACATATTAATACGCGGATCGGCGGAAGCAGAATTTGGTCCGTCTCTAAGGCAGCGCCATCTCGTAGTGCGGAGACGGACGAGCGCTGCGCCTGCGCTGTTGTGCTTAGCGGGGCGCGCTCTAGTGGGAAAGTTGTATACGCGCTGACTACGCGGAACTATGTACACAACAACCGGGAAAAGGAAGGAACGGAGGTTATGGTTTAACGTCTCGTCGACATCGAGGTCATTAGAGACGGAGCACAAATTCGGATTGTTTCAGTGGATGGTGGAGGAACTCGGCCGTGCCCTCTCAAAGGAAACATCGCTGCATTTGCCTGGAGCGAGAAAATCCCGAAAAACCTGAATTTGGACAGCCGGAAGTGGCTTTGAACCGTCATCCTCCCGACTGTGAGTCGAGCACGCTAATAACCACGCCAGCTCGCCGGTAATTCGCCGAGAGCAGGTCCAGCAATGTCCTCGTCGGGCGGCTTGTTCCCGGAGCAGCCCCGTAATTACGGCGCCGTGGTCGGCAGGAGGGGGTGCTTCGCCCGCGCAGGCCCCGCGACGCACCTGCAGGGAGACGGACGGCGCCATTGTACGCCTGCTAATGACTCGCCCTCATTACGTGGCCCTCGCCGCCGTAATAAGCCGGACCTCAGCCGCCCAGCTTCCGTCCCGACCAGCCCCACCGCGAGAGCAGCGGCCGGGGCCGTCATCTCCCCCGTCCTCTTCCTCTCTCCCCCCACCCCCTCTCCATCTCGCATATGGGCCCTCTTTCCTCTTTCGAGAGACGTGCGAATTCCAGTGCGTGCGCGAATTAAATAAAGACAGGCATTATTTTACGATCTCTTCCGAAGTTATCAGTTCAAGTGATCAGTGGTAAAGGAGCACGTACTGGACACTATACTGCAGTTACGCACATTAGCGCTCAGGTATTAAGAATAATCAGGAAATGAGAGCATGTTTTCGGTAAAGGACATCCTAAGTCCGGAAAAGGTCGTACTCCTTACAAGACTTTCTTTCTTTCTTTCTTTCTTTCGCTACTACCTTTATCCCGCATTGTGCGCAGGGTCGGCAGGATTAAGTACGGATTTGTCATGGTTAATTTGAACGGGTGGCCAGATGCCCTTCCTGCCGCCACCCCGTTCCCCTCGGGACGGAATTAGTGTACCCCAGCTGTCTGCTTCTAGCGTAAATCGTGAAATAGTGTGAATGCGTTTCAAATTTCTGCGAGTCGTGTAACTGAGACGTGGGGCCCAGACAGGTATTCACCTAGGAGGATGTGGAAAACAGCCTGAAAACCACATCCAGGCTGGCCGGCACACCGGCTGTCGTCGTTAATCCGCCAGGCGGATTCGATCCGGGGCCAGTGCCTACCCGAGTCCAGGAAGCAGCGCGTTAGCGCTCTCGGCTATCCTGGCGGGTTTTACTCCATACAAGACTGAGCAGTGTTAAAAACTCTTAATTAAAATGTCCTGAAACGGAAGGGCTGAAATTTTTTAAAGTAAGAAACAGCGCTCGAATATCTCTTTGACAACACTGAAAACGTTAATAAGAAAGGGGAAGACGTCCAAAAATTCCTATGGTTTCTGATGTGAGTGGGTGTATTTTTTAGCTTAACTTCTTCTGTTTTCTTTTATTTGTGCGGTATTATGGGTGAACGGTGTTTCAGGTAATTAAAAGAGGTAAAAACTGGGATGCACTTAATATTAACTATCAAATTGTTTATGGTATTTTGTGAATCTGTGCTCAGTGACTGCAGATCTCTCCAGTTCTCTATTTTTAATATTCAAATGTTCAAATGTGTGTGAAATCTTATGGGACTTAACTGCTAAGGTCATCAGTCCCTAAGCTTACACACTACTTAACCTAAATTATCCTAAGGACAAACACACACATCCATGCCCGAAGGAGGACTCGAACCTCCGCCGGGACCAGCCGCACAGTCCATGACTGTAGTGCATTAGACCGCTCGGCTAATCCCACGCGGCTGTTCCATTTTTAATATGCCGTTGATGTTCTGCACAGTTGCGTGAAATAGTGCCATGGACTGACCGTTGTAACTGTTCCGCACTCACACGAGATCTTGTAAATCCCAGGAATCCTGAGGCCGAGATTGTTCTTAACAGGGCGCAACATTTTTATCTTCTTCAAAGGTCGGAAAATACATTTAATCCTTCGTCTTCCCAGCGCTCTGCCTATCTCCCTGGATGTAGCATCGCAGAAGGGCAAGAATACAAGCGATGGCTCATTACGTGAATGTTCAACATTTTCAAATTTCCGTTTTTTAGAGAACGCTGACGTCATAACACGTGACTCATAGCCGTTCTTTCGAAACAAATACTTCAGATGATGAAATCGGAATCCAAGTGGTTCTCTTCAGAAATGATTTTTGTTTTGTGTACCAATGTATTTAATAGTGCTCACTTCATGGTGAAAACTCTGGGTGCTAAGATATAAATCATTGTGTGTCGGCTTGCGGACTCTAACTGGTCGAGATGTCCGCCCGACTTTCGTTGTACCAGAACATCTAGAAACGGTATCCTTCCCTTTTTCTCTTTCTCGACGATGCCGTCTCGAAACACTTCTTTCCCATACATATTATAATAATGGATGCACATATATCTACCCCTAAACCACTGGAGCGACTTCAACCAAATTTTGTACGCGTATTCCTTACTGTCAGGAAAAGTTGGCTGTGGCGATAAGAACCACCTACCGATCAGCGTGTGGATAAAAAAAGAACTGTATCCTAGGACGCGCGAATAAACGGACTTTATTCGACCAGTACTTGAGAATAAGAGTCCTTACTGACTTTTAATAAGCTTTACATATCGTTTCAAACCTTTACGAAACTTCTTCTCGCTGGCAATTCTCTTTAAATGATGAAACGAAAAAAAAGTTTATCACCTACTACCTTTTCGCTGTTCGTGCAGTAAAACTGTCGCAATATACATGACCTTTAAATTTATTACTTCTTTGCTACCAGCTCCGTTTGCAACACATTGCGTTGACAATATATGCGTATGCAGCAAATTTATATCGTTGTACGACCCATGTTTCAGGAGATACGGCGTGAGGAACATTTAGCTTCGTGAAAACTACATTTCAGGGCACAATACGCTAGGTATGCAGGTGTACAAATATGTATGAACTATGTTAAATATACATGAAATGTACGTAAGTGGTAAAGCCACGGGTAAATACCTCCTCTCAAACCCCTGGGCAGATTTCAACCCAACTTGGTACCCATACTGTCTGGAAATAAACAATGTGAGATTAAGAACCAGCAATGTCCTTTTAGGGCGCAGGTGATAACGCGCAGAGACAAAGGAGGAGATGTACACAGATAGGAGAGGGAAAGAGATGGACAGAGAAAGTGGGAGGAAGAAATGGATATAGAGGCAAGGGAAGGAGAAGACGATTAGAGTGGAAAGGAGCAGATAGTCGGGGGATTGGGACGGGAGGGGGGGAGAGGAGCTGATGGACAGAGACAAGAGAGAGGAGAAGACTGACAGGAGAGGCGAGAGAGGAGGAATTGCACAAAAAGAGGGGTAGAGGGATAAGCAGGGATGGTTAGAGAGAGAGGGAGACGGAAATGGAAAATAAGATGGGAGAGGAGAAGAAGATGGACTTAGAGGCGTAGGAGGACATTGACTTAGAATGGGGGAGAAGAAGATGGACAGAGGGGGAAGCAGCAGATGGATGGACGATGAGATGGATAGCGAGGGAGGAGGAAGAGATGAACAAGAGAGGAGGAAGGAGGAAATGGAATAACAGAACGCTGGAATAAATTCATACCCGTGCAATGCCGGGTACCAAACTAGTAATTAAATAGCATGAACAAATGGTTCATGATGTGATACACAGGCAGCGTCGTTAGCAAGTACCTGCTAAACATAACAGAGAAACTCGATACACCCAGATCAGAAGCAAAAGCATTATAGTATGTGTTGGGCTCGGTCTCCTAATGTATCTGCTGTTTTCGCGTCTGTATGTCGCTTCAGCTGGATAGCAAACTTCGTCGAAAAACGTCAACGCTTCATTTGCAGCATGAATGTTATGGACGGTCACTGGTTAATGGGAAATTGGTTAACTCAGAGGAAAATGAACAGGTTTATTAAGTAAGGAAGTAATATTAGGGTTTAATGTCACGTCGACAGTGACGTCATTAGAGTTGGAGCCCAAGTTCGCATTGGCTCAAGGATTCGGAATGAAGTCGGCTGTGCCTTTTCAAAGAAACCGTCCCGGCATTTCCTTGGAACGATGTAGGGAAAACATGGAAAACCTCAATCAGACTAATCGGATGCGGAACTGATCCGTCACCTTCCCGGATGCGAGTCCAGAGTGCTAACCACTGCGCCACTCCGATCGATAATTCTATTAAAACTCAGACAGCAGCCATTTGTAACTGCAAGATCGCTGTTGAGAAATTTCAGCTGAGGCCAACCAAGGGCTGAAATGCGGTATGATTATCGGTTTGTGACACTTTTGCACCAGAAGGAGATGGATCATGACGGACAGGAAGGATCATTCATTCATGCGCACTGAAATGCAGACAAGCGGAGGGTCGATATCTTCGCACACGAGTCGTGACTTCTCTCGCAAATTCTCGGCAGGCGTGATTTCATTTGGCGACAACTTCAGACTCAAAATTATATATCAAACATCTACGCGGAAGATGCCTTCGGGTGGGTGTTATGTAATATTCGAGGAGTCTGCCTGCTTAGCTGAGTGGTAACGTGATTGCCTACCATGCAGCGAGCCAGGGTTCGCTTCCCGGCTGGGTTGGAGATGTTCTCCGCTCGTGCACTGGTTGTGTTGTCTTGTCCTCATCATTTCATCATTACCACCAAGCAAGTCGCACAATGTGGCGTCACCTGAAATAAGACTGGGAATCCGGCAGTCGAACTTCCCAGGATGGGATCTCCCGGCCAACAATGCCACATGATCAGTTCATTTCATTTCAGTGTGCCCCCCATGAACCATGGACCTTGCCGTTGGTGGGGAGGCTTGCGTGCCTCAGCGATACAGATAGCCGTACCGTAGGTGCAACCACAACGGAGGGGTATCTGTTGAGAGGCCAGACAAACGTGTGGTTCCTGAAGAGGGGCAGCAGCCTTTTCAGTAGTTGCAAGGGCAACAGTCTGGATGATTGACTGATCTGGCCTTGTAACAATAACCAAAACGGCCTTGCTGTGCTGGTACTGCGAACGGCTGAAAGCAAGGGGAAACTACAGCCGTAATTTTTCCCGAGGGCATGCAGCTTTACTGTATGATTACATGATGATGGCGTCCTCTTGGGTAAAATATTCCGGAGGTAAAATAGTCCCCCATTCGGATCTCCGGGCGGGGACTACTCAAGAGGATGTCGTTATCAGGAGAAAGAAAACTGGCGTTCTACGGATCGGAGCGTGGAATGTCAGGTCCCTTAATCGGGCAGGTAGGTTAGAAAATTTAAAAAGGGAAATGGATAGGTTGAAGTTAGATATAGTGGGAATTAGTGAAGTTTGGTGGCAGGAGGAACAAGACTTCTGGTCAGGTGACTACAGGGTTATAAACACAAAATCAAATAGGGGTAATGCAGGAGTAGGTTTAATAATGAATAGGAAAATAGGAATGCGGGTAAGCTACTACAAACAGCATAGTGAACGCATTATTGTGGCCAAGATAGATACGAAGCCCACACCTACTACAGTAGTACAAGTTTATATGCCAACTAGCTCTGCAGATGACGAAGAAATTGAAGAAATGTATGATGAAATAAAATTATTCAGATTGTGAAGGGAGACGAAAATTTAATAGTCATGGGTGACTGGAATTCGAGTGTAGGAAAAGGGAGAGAAGGAAACATAGTAGGTGAATATGGATTGGGGGACAGAAATGAAAGAGGAAGCCGCCTGGTAGAATTTTGCACAGAGCACAACATAATCATAACTAACACTTGGTTTAAGAATCATGAAAGAAGGTTGTATACATGGAAGAACCCTGGAGATACTAAAAGGTATCAGATAGATTATATAATGGTAAGACAGAGATTTAGGAACCAGGTTTTAAATTGTAAGACATTTCCAGGGGCAGATGTGGACTCTGACCACAATCTATTGGTTATGATCTGTAGATTAAAACTGAAGAAACTGCAAAAAGGTGGGAATTTAAGGAGATGGGACCTGGATAAACTAAAAGAACCCGAGGTTGTACAGAGATTCAGGGAGAGCATAAGGGAGCAATTGACAGGAATGGGGGAAATAAATACAGTAGAAGAAGAATGGGTAGCTTTGAGGGATGAAGTAGTGAAGGCAGCAGAGGATCAAGTAGGTAAAAAGACGAGGGCTAGTAGAAATCCTTGGGTAACAGAAGAAATATTGAATTTAATTGATGAAAGGAGAAAATATAAAAATGCAGTAAGTGAAACAGGCAAAAAGGAATACAAACGTCTCAAAAATGAGATCGACAGGAAGTGCAAAATGGCCAAGCAGGGATGGCTAGAGGACAAATGTAAGGATGTAGAGGCCTATCTCACTAGGGGTAAGATAGATACCGCCTACAGGAAAATTAAAGAGACCTTTGGAGATAAGAGAACGACTTGTATGAATATCAAGAGCTCAGATGGAAACCCAGTTCTAAGCAAAGAAGGGAAAGCAGAAAGGTGGAAGGAGTATATAGAGGGTCTATACAAGGGCGATGTACTTGAGGACAATATTATGGAAATGGAAGAGGATGTAGATGAAGATGAAATGGGAGATACGATACTGCGTGAAGAGTTTGACAGAGCACTGAAAGACCTGAGTCGAAACAAGGCCCCCGGAGTAGACAATATTCCATTGGAACTACTGACGGCCGTGGGAGAGCCAGTCCTGACAAAACTCTACCATCTGGTGAGCAAGATGTATGAAACAGGCGAAATACCCTCAGACTTCAAGAAGAATATAATAATTCCAATCCCAAAGAAAGCAGGTGTTGACAGATGTGAAAATTACCGAACTATCAGCTTAATAAGTCACAGCTGCAAAATATTAATACGAATTCTTTACAGACGAATGGAAAAACTAGTAGAAGCCAACCTCGGGGAAGATCAGTTTGGATTCCGTAGAAACACTGGAACACGTGAGGCAATACTGACCTTACGACTTATCTTAGAAGAAAGATTAAGGTAAGGCAAACCTACGTTTCTAGCATTTGTAGACTTAGAGAAAGCTTTTGACAATGTTGACTGGAATACTCTCTTTCAAATTCTAAAGGTGGCAGGGGTAAAATACAGGGAGCGAAAGGCTATTTACAATTTGTACAGAAACCAGATGGCAGTTATAAGAGTCGAGGGACATGAAAGGGAAGCAGTGGTTGGGAAGGGAGTAAGACAGGGTTGTAGCCTCTCCCCGATGTTGTTCAATCTGTATATTGAGAAAGCAGTAAAGGAAACAAAAGAAAAATTCGGAGTAGGTATTAAAATTCATGGAGAAGAAATAAAAACTTTGAGGTTCGCCGATGACATTGTAATTCTGTCAGAGACAGCAAAGGACTTGGAAGAGCAGTTGAATGGAATGGACAGTGTCTTGAAAGGAGGATATAAGATGAACATCAACAAAAGCAAAACAAGGATAATGGAATGTAGTCTAATTAAGTCGGGTGATGCTGAGGGAATTAGATTAGGAAATGAGGCACTTAAAGTAGTAAAGGAGTTTTGCTATTTGGGGAGCAAAATAACTGATGGTGGTCGAAGTAGAGAGGATATAAAATGTAGGCTGGCAATGGCAAGGAAAGCGTTTCTGAAGAAGAGAAATTTGTTAACATCCAATATTGATTTAAGTGTCAGGAAGTCATTTCTGAAAGTATTCGTGTGGAGTGTAGCCATGTATGGAAGTGAAACATGGACGATAAATAGTTTGGCAAGAAGAGAATAGAAGCTTTCGAAATGTGGTGCTACAGAAGAATGCTGAAGATTAGATGGGTAGATCACATAACTAATGAGGAAGTATTGAATAGGATTGGGGAGAAGAGAAGTTTGTGGCACAACGTGACCAGAAGAAGGGATCGGTTGGTAGGACATGTTCTGAGGCATCAAGGGATCACCAATTTAGTATTGGAGGGCAGCGTGGAGGGTAAAAATCGTAGAGCGAGACCAAGAGATGAATACACTAAGCAGATTCAGAAGGATGTAGGTTGCAGTAGGTACTGGGAGATGAAAAAGCTTGCACAGGATAGAGTAGCATGGAGAGCTGCATCAAACCAGTCTCAGGACTGAAGACCACAGCAACAGCAGCAGATGCCTGGACACTCAGGGTCCCCGTGTCATATGGCGTCCTCATAGCTCTTCAGGTTAGAAATTTAGTGGTCATGTTCACTAGACTTATTTTCTTCGAATGATTGTTCCTGTCACGTCCCTGGATATTTACCACTGCTCCTGGAATATCCTGTAGAAGACTCGTTCAGTTCATGAAGTCTTTATAAAGCAAACAGTTCCGCGCATCGAGTGGTCAGCAAGACGTCAGCACCTCAGTCTCCCACAGAATGTTGGGATATCTGTCGGGAGGCATGTTGGCGGTTACAGCGTTCCTCTCCGCCATACTTCTGCCACTGTCAGAACAACGCTGCAGCAACTGTGGAAAACACTTCCTTTACGACTCGTAAACCCCATCGTAACTGACAATGGACCGTGCCTACTCCATTACTGGTTTCGTCCATATTTATGGAATATTCCAGGATTGGCCAGAAATGAAAGCGACACAAGTGTGAGCTCCAGATGGTCATCTGTTTAGAAAAAAAAAAAATATTTGTCGAGGGTCAGGCGTGTCATGAGCCACTTACTTAGCGTATTTTCCAGGCAGCTGTTGACGCATCGGAAAGGATGCGGAACGGTAATGCAAGTGTCGGGGAATCGGGTCCCTCGTGTGAACATATTTTTAATTTTACATTTTTACGTTACTTACACTGAGAATAAAATGGGATATTGATCATTACATTAAATCTGGTTTCATGAAACCCTATATGCAAGAGAACAATTTCTTCTAATAACTGACTCGTGGGGAAGACAAACAAATCCACAAGTGAACGACGAGTTTTTAAAAATGTTGAAGGACTGCCATCGTACAGTATTAAAGTTATTCCCCTCATGTGCACACTGTTAGCACAACCCTGTGATGTTCGTATCGTCAGTTGAAGAATTTGATCAAATAGCTTCGAAAATTTTCTTATGTCGCGAGAGAGAAAAAGAAATCACGTCTGCATCTACATCACCTACACACTTACTCTGCAGTTCACAATTAAGTGCCTGGCAGAGGTTTCATCGAATCACCTTCAAGCTACTTCTCTATCGGTTCACTCTCGAAAAGTGCGTGGGAAAAACGAACACTTAACTCTTTCTGTGCGAGCTCTGATTTCATTTGATTTATCATTGTGATCATTTCTCCCTGTGTATGTGGGGACCACCAAAATATTTTCACACTCTGAGGAGAAAGTTGGTGATTGAAATTTCAGGAGAAGGTCCAGCAGCAAAGAAAAACACCTTTGTTTTAATGATGTTACACCAATTCACATATCACATCCGTGGCACTCCCTGCTCTGTTTTTCGACGATACAGAACGAAATGCCCTTTTTTGAACTTTTTTGATTTATTTAGTTTATGCTAACTGATGCGGACCCCACACCGTACAGCAGTACTCCAGAAGAGGGCGGACAAGTGCAGTGTGATCAGTCTCTTTAGCAGACCTGTGGCATTTTGTAAGTGTTCTGTCATTAAATCGCAGCTTTGGTTTGCTTTTCCCACAACACTATCTACGTGACAGTTCCCCCTAAGTATTAAGCTGAATTCACAGCTTTTAGATTTGTGTGATTTGCCCTGTAGCCGAAATTCAGCGGATTCCTTTTAGTACTCATAGAGATGACTTCGTACTTTCCATTATTTAGAGTCAACTGTCACATGTCGCACCTTACATGTATCTCGTCTAAATCTTTTTGCATATTGGTTTTGATCATCTGATAACTTTATAAGGCGGTAAATGACAGTATGAATGTCCATGTAATTGCGATCTCTTTCACACTGCATCGTGAAAACACAATTCATTGTATCAAGATGCAAACAACTACGACAAAGGAGAGATTTTTTTATGGGTTTCGGATGCTTGGCTGTGTATTATGTTCTGTATTTCCACTGATAACACGTAATCTTCCGACTGAATTATTCCTTGCGACGCTGGCAGTTTACTTGAATTCCTATACGGCACACAATCAGCCAATTTCCAGTCCAAATATTTCAATAACTTTCAGGAGATAATACAAACTTAAACTACCCAGCAAGTACCATTTAAGACTAGCCTCAAAGTCTTACAGGTAGCCAACTCCTCTTGATCCTCGAAGAATTTCTAAACAGAACCAGTATTATTAACAATATCAAAAAACGTGAGTGTTACTATATTTTCGACTAGGCCTGACACGTATCTGCGGCGCGTAAGATGACTTTAAAACGCTTGGCTACAATGAGCTGTTTTATGTGCATTAGCATGTAAATATTCACGTACTAGGACACCTTTTTTTAGATGAAAATATTTCTAATTTGCCATATTTGTTCAAAATCCTTCCGAACCACTTCAAAAAGTGGATGAACATCAAATCCAAACATAATCACGATTCTGCAAAATACAGGGTGACAGTTATTCAACTATACGAAGAATACGTAAATTAGTTACAAACTACAGCGTGCGCGCATTTTATTCAACGTGTAAACGTCATTTATATATTCAGATCTAGGTTACGACATGTTCGATATGCCTGCCATCACTGGCGACGATCTGACGAAGACGAATAGAGCTATTCTGCATGACGCGCTGAAGTGTCGGAACATCGATGCCGTCGATGACCTCCTGAGTGGCTGTTTTCAGCTCAACAATGGTTTGTGGGTTATTGCTGTACACCTTTAATATCGCCCTACAAAAAGGAGTCCCATTTGTTCAGATCGGCAGATATGGCGGCCAATCGAGGCCCATGCCAGTGGCCTCTGAGTACCCCAGAGCCAGAAGGCGGTCGCCAAAGTGCTCCTCCAGGACATCAAACACTCTCCTGCTTCGATGGCGACGAGCTCCGTCTTGAATGAACCACAACTTGTCAAAATCACGGTCGCTTTGGAAAATGGGATGAAATCATCTTTCAAAACCTTCACATACCGTTCGGTAGTCACCATGCCATCAAGGAATGTCCCGCCGATTATTCCGTGACTGGTCATTGCACACCGCACAGTCACCCATTGAGGGAGAAGAGACTTCTCGATTGCGAAATGCGGATTCTCAGTCCCCTAAGTGCGTCAATTTTGCTTGTTGACGAACCCATCCAAATGAAAGTGGCCTTCCTCGCTAAACCAATCCGCTCATGCGGATACTAATTCCCATCATGCCCCGTGGTCAACCGTACAATTTGAACATCCTAACGCAAACCGTTCAGAAGTTATGACGATTTTATTTCATATAGTTCAATAATTATCGCCCTTTATGTATTCTGTTTTACGTCTTTTGACGCGTTTCATTTCCACGAGGATTTTCTCACTACGCGTTTACAATACAAATAATGGATCTAATCCACTATTTCATGTGTCTTACATATTTGACAGTATTTGGAGAGAAATCCGCTGTTCATCTAATTACGTTAAACCGAACCGAAAGAGGTCAAAACGAAACTTCAATTTCCGTTCCGCAAAAGCGAAAGTACTAACATCAGTGAGAAGCCTGTAATCTTCTTATTAATTGAGCTGCCGTAAAGTCTGCATCAAAATGCATGCCTTTGTATATTACAAGCCGTCATTGGCGAAATGATGCACTACGCGTTATTTCCTGCCAAACTGTGCGATGAGAGTGAACCTTTTATGAATGTAAACCAACTCTGTTTTCGTATAGAAACTTTAAAGCAACCATGTAATTATAAAAAGATGGCGTTTATAACGTATGCATGACCTCAAGAAAATTAGTGCTCCCCTGAATACTCGCTGTTACCGCTTCTTCTCTGGAATATCAGTAGTTTTGTTATGATGAGTTATGGTGAGTGAGAAAGTTAGTAATTTTATGGGATTCCTGTGTTTACAGTGATGTAGAGACGTATGTATAAAGTTTCTGCAGTGCCGGGATGAAGGTTCATATTGAATGTCTAATATTTTGATATACGTAGAATCTGAAATCATGCATTAGATTTTACAATTACATTTAAAAATCCCTCGATTCATTACATTCGTGCCGCAGTGGAGATTTTAGGAGTTTCTCTGCCTCATGTGAGATTTTGACACCAGTGCAACACATACCAACCGTTTTTCCCATCCATTTTAATGCCTTAGGGCGCCTACATCTTTTTACCCATCGCCATATGATGACTAGTTTATGATTAACATAGCCAGTTGACAGATCACTAATGCGGCCTCACCAAAAGCCTCCAAAGTTCCACATGTAAAGTTACGACTTTCTGTCCGTCGTGCAGTCTTTAAATGACACCGCAGTTGTGAGTTTTCAAGTTAGAAGCTGTAAGAGGCGCGTGACGCTCAGTGTCTAAAATGTGAAGGGCTTGTGACCGTTCTAATCTCTTCGTAGCTTTTACGGTCGCCTGATGTTCTGCATGCAAGTTCGGGTGGACATGAGATTGCTCTGATGTTTGTTGGATTCGAGTAACTTTCGAGCTTGATCTCTGTTACAACTACGCACTACATCAGACGTTTGCGAGGCTTATCATAATAGTTTTAATATCGTTATCGGGCTCACCGTCCGATTTTATCGCCATATATTTACCAAAACACTACAACTATGCCAGATGGTGTATGAATTCAGTATCATAAACCACGTGAGCAATAACGTTGTATTTTCACTGTCACGGAATGACCTATAGGTTCTAAAAGTCACCGACCATCGCGCCAGCGTCGTCTGCATACCACTAACGTACACCCAATTTAAAATGTTAATCGTACTCAAAAAGGTAACACTTTCTAGACCATGGTCTTGCTCAAGTTCAAGGTATTTCCACACCAAATGCTATTGGAATCTTTTCAGCGGCAGAGTTGTGAAAACATAACAGAGTGCGCTACTTTCGCATGGAAGTATGGATTAAATACTTTGAGAAGTGAATAAGCATTGTATTGATTACGCTGAATCATTTTACGTAGAACATATCAGCCATAAGCATTTGCACAAATATGATGAAATCCAAAAGTGAAAGAGAAAATAGCCTTTTCAAGGAATAAATATTTCTACTTCATTTGCGTAATATTCTGCAATTCAATCAAAATCCTGTACACACACTTTGTAAAGTAGCCCGTCTTATTTATCACGATTCAGCCTATCTCACGACAAATTTCATGGATATCGATTCAACGGCTTAGTCATGAAAACGTAACAGACTTACTTCACATTATATTAGTAGTATGGAAGAATGGATTGGCATGGATTGAACACGTTGAGGGTTGCATGCTCACTGTATTCCAGCTGTTACTCATAGCAGCTCTCGTGTATCAGTAAAATGAAATGTAATGTGCGTATGACTTTACTGACCGGGAGACCCCAGCTGAGATGTTCGGGAGCTTGGTGCAAGTCTTTTTATTTCACGTCACTTGAGTGACTTGCACGTCGATGATGATAAAACGATGATGAAAACACCACACACATCCAGAAACGAGCAGAAAAGAATTACACGAACTGGGGCTGAACTGAAGAGCCCATAATCATGAAACATCAACGCTAACCGCATGACCACGAGCTAATTTGAATCCAACAGAAAAAGTTATAATGGACGCTTGATGCTCAGCGGATTAAATGTGACGAGTTTGTGACTGATATTAGAATGGAATTATTGATTGAGCACGTAGAGGATTGTATAAACATTATAGACATTACGTTGATTCGTACTGTATAGAACATACCAAACGATAAAAGCACTTTCGCTAGTATGATAAAGTTGAAAAGTCAAACAGTAAATAGCTCTCCAGAATGAGAATTTCACTGTGCAGTGGAGAGTGTGGTAATATGAACTTCTTGGCAGACTATGTGTCGGACCGAGACTCGAACTCCGGACCTTTGCCTTTCGCGGGCAAGTGCTCTACCGTCTTTTTTTTCTGATCCCATTTTTTTCGTTCTATTTGTTCGGGGTGGACGTCCCACGTTCAAGTTTATCGCCGATCCATGACCCCAGTTTTTTTTTATTTCAGAGGATGGCTAACCTTCTGACCGAACACGCTGAGCTACCGTGCCGGCTCCATCTGAGCTACCCAAAAACGACGCACGACCCGTCGCAGAAGAGCTTCTGTGAAGTTTGGAAGGTACGAGACGAGGTACTGGCGGACGTGAGTCGTGCTTGGGTAGCTCAGATGGTACAGCACTTGCCCACGAAAGGCACAGTCTGCTTTCGGCCAGTGAGAGGCGAGGACGTCTTGTTTACGTCCCGTCCGCAGAGTCGCGAGCGCGCATAGTTTGTTTACCTCATCGTCGCAGCTAGTACTTGCGTCCGTTCACAACGAGTCGCTATGGTTCATTCGTACAGAAAAGCTACCATCAAGATCAGCTCCCAGCCCGACTACGCAAGACCACGAGCCTTTGAAATCGAACGATTCATCCATGACGAAGTTCAAATACCACCACAGCACATCATCGGTATCCACCTACCCATCACAAGTAGTGTCGTTTACGTCAAGATGGTCGATGACAAGTTATGTCACGCAGTTGTGAACAGATGTGCGAACACTTTCAAGTTCAAACACTCCGACAGTCACTTCGGGGAGGTTACCGTTGACCATGCAGGACTAGGATTACTCCCGTTCGAAGTGCTACCCGACGTAGTTACCTCAGCTTTCCGCCCGTATGAGACGGTAATTAGTCACGAGGCCGAAAAATGGGACACCTTCGAGACATATCAGGTCCTCAACGGCGTCCGACACTTCAGAATTGAATTAAAGAAACGCGTGCCATCCTAGTTAGTCTTAGGTGGATGTCAAGCAATCGTTCTGTACGATGGACAGCCTCGTACTTGTTCTGATTGCGGCCAGGAGGGTCATATACGCTTGGCGTGTATTCAACGTCTGGTTGCACAAATCCCATTGCATGATACGGCACCAACTCCTACGCTCACTGCCCTCCCCCTCAGTAACGCAGGGGTGACGGGATCGACCGTCACGGCAGACGAAAGATCCCTTGGAAGACAGGAAACGTTAGAATGCACACTTGGATTGACCAACAACATTACGGAGTCGACAGGGATTGCAGAGAGCCACCCATCGACTCCACAAGAAGATTCGGACGAGAGAACGGAACTCGACGCTATGGTTGTGCCGACCTTTGCTTTTCTCCCTGAATGGGATGCAATGCGGCAACCACAAGCTCTTTCGGACACGGAAACCCAAGTCCGCGAACAAAGATCACCGAGAAAACACAAAAAGCGACGTCGCACACCCTCAGACGATTGCCTCCAGCGGACGTCTTCTCCAGTTGACGACCGGACGGCTAACGAGACGAGAAAATTGGATGACATGGGAACGACCTCACCTGCCACTTTGATCTAAAAAAAACCCGTTTCCGCTCTCTCAAACAAACAGATCACAAGCACAGCGCCCGCCATTGGTATACAACCGGGAACAACTGCGGAATCACTCTCAGCCACTCAGCCCACAAGTATTCTACCGCAGCCATTGTTAAGTTACGGACCTTGGGTGGAAGACATTGAAGACGACTCCACGCCCGCTGTGATGGATGAGGAGAGGTGTCTCTCCTCCCACACCTCGGCCCCTCCCGAGTAGCAACAGATGACTGCGCAGACGTGGCCTGCAGATTACAGGCCCCACCTTTTAGGGCGATGCTGACGGCGGCCCCCACTCCAGGAAACGATCTACAGACCTATCGCTTAGCGAATATCAATATTAAAAATTCTAAATACTACGTAATAGTCTACGCAGCTAAGGACTAGAAAACTTAAAGATGTCACGATCCCGGTGCTTTCAAATCCGGAATAGTACTGTAATTTGTTTCTCCTTCTTACATTAGACATAACACGATCTCCTCAGAACAAACAACGTTCAAATTAGATATCTGAATGAGAAATATACTGCGTAATCTTTCCTTACAGACAGGTTACAGTTGGCGTTACTCTTGCCTGCTTCATGCGGTTGTGCTGGAATGCTAAACCTTTGCGTATCGAAATATGCACTACACTTCAATTGAGTTTCGTTGGACGTCGTCTCCATGATGTTTCAGATTTAATGGCCGTCAGTGTACTATAGCCGCAACTAGAGTTTGCCCCTGGCAGTCCGGCCACCGGCTCGACGCCGGCGCTCACACCGTGGCCGCGCAAACAGGCGAAGGCCGCGCCAGCGGTGCGCCGACCTTGACCCGCGCCACAGTCTACCCCGCAAGTCCGCCCCCGCAGCCGTCTGCCCTGACCTCGTTACACTCCTCTGCCGCCCCCGCTCATCACTTATGGATGAGGCCGCCACCCTGGCGCGTAAAGTGGCCCAGAGTGTAGGAATTTAGACGCCCGACACGCGCCGCATAGCACCTAACGGCGCGGAAACTCACACCTGCTTCCTCGGTCAGCAGACCTTTCAGCCGAGAGCAGCTCTTTTCCCCGTGATGTCTCCAACGAGCTGCCCTCGCAGTATAAACTGCCGATGTATAACACCGACAATTGTTAAAACGTTGTTGCTGATAAGTGCACAGATACACAAACGTTGGAAATTTAGTGTAGAAGTACCATTCGCGAACAATAGTTTATCGATCGCTTAAAAGCAAATATGAATCTTTCAGTCTGCAGCCCGGCTTGCGCTGATTTGAAAATATTCAGCATATTAAAACTGTCTGTCGAACCAGAATTCGGATCCGGAACCTCTATAGTTAAGTCCTTAAGAATTATGTCCGCAAAAGACAATATTCCAGATACATGTCCCGGTGCGGCTGACAGCTTCAATCCGTAAGAGTTTCAAATTGGTACATACTCGATTTCAGAGTGAAAGGTACGAGGACTATTCGTAAAGTAAGGAACGATAGGTCGCGAAAAGGAAACCACAGTGAAAATCAAAACTGTTTTATTTGCAACAGTTAGCTACGCCTTCCAGCTACTTATCTTCATAGTCGCCGTTCCGACTTAGATATTTATCGTAGCGTTGTACTAACTTTCTAATACCCTCGTTATAGAAGGCAGCCGCCAATGGTTTCAGCCAATTCTCTACGCTGGCCTACAGCTCGTTGTCTGTGGTAAAATGTTGTCTTCATAGCCAGCGGTTCACGTGAGTAGAGATGAAACTCAGAGGGAGACAATTATGGGCTATATTGTGGGTAATCAAACATTTCGAACTGAAAATGATGCAGAAGCATCTACATTGCCCCTGCAGAATGCGGCTGAGAATTGTCTTGAAGAAGAAAACGCACTACAGTTATGTAATGTTCGCTGCATAGCTTCAGGCGAAATTTCTCACCAGGCCCTCTTAATTGGCGGGAGACTCTATTGTTCTAGGTATCCTTATGTGCTCCCTCTGTGATCACAACTAAAAAGAACGACGTAACGCGATCGACGGGTATACTAGAGACACTGCCCAACACACCTGTTCAAAACTTCATCGTATTTTCACTGTGGTTTCCATTTCGCGACAGATCGTTACTTCCCGAATAACCATCGTACATCCAGAAAAGGATCCCATGGGTTGTAGCTACCGTTTCTTCTAGGAAGGCTAGTATCGAAAGCTATCTGGGACTTCTTCGAAGTCTGGAATGAAGAAAAGAGGTTTTGGTCAAAGCAAAACTGAGACGGAAGATCGTCAATCTTGCTTGGAAAGCTCAGTCGGTAAAGACATTACTTACGAAAGGCAGGTTCCAAGTTCGAGCCCGCAGTTCTGCTCACATCTTTAAACGAGCAGGAAGTTTCGTACTGCAACTCTGTAAGCTGTAAACATCGATACGCGACATTTCCTTAATCAACGTAACTGACGACGTGAGGGTAACCATTGATAATAGCAGTAATTGTGTGACTTCTAATTTTCAGCAAAACCTGTTGTTTCTGTAACTTTATTTGCTAAATTCAGTAGCCTAAATTTTTCTCCGTGTTCTGTACAGTATCTAAGGTATTTACGCGAAAACCTAAACTGGGGTAAACGCAGAGCGACAGTCTGGAAGAAAGCGTCACCTTCATTTCTCCACGCACTGCAAAAATGTTAAAAGCACTTTGCCTTGAAGCCGAGAAAGAAACTTGTGTAAACGTTTGTGTTTCCAGATATTGGCTAAAGCGCTCTCAGCCTGCAATTCTTTCTCAGAAGTTAGGCCGCTTGCAACTGGTGAGGAATTCTTGTGTTTAATGATCGAGGCACTTGTAATTTTGAATATGTTTTACCATCTGGTACCTAGTTACAGGGAAGGTAGGATATGACATAAGGAATTTAAATTGCGACAGGGCTGTTGACTATCACTTACTTCGTTTAAAATCTGATTCGGTGAGTTACCTAAAAATTGATAAAAGTGATGTGACAGTAGAACTAAAAATAATCGTATATACGTAAAAGACTTGCTGTTGGCATGATATTACGATGTGAAAATGAAGAAGAAATTAACAATACGTTAAAAGAATTGGACATCCACTATGAGGCGTACAGAATAGAAATAAATTTGAATAGAACTTAGGCAAATGTTTAGGTTTCTTTTCTCTATAAGGACAGGCAAGGAACACAAAAATGAAAATTTGTGGAATAAACTAATACCTTGAGCTGCCAAAATAAATAGTTATACATTTAATTAAGCAAAAAAACAAGGCTATATATTACTAAAGAAATGTTTTATAACGGAAAGGAATTTTCTGGGGCCCGTTAAATAAGAGAATGCGGAAAAGATGAGTGACGTGTTTTGTACGGAGTGCTGCCCCGCATGGACATTATGCCGGTCTGAGAGAAAATGCTTGGAGGGAGATGTTGATTAGTAGATGGGTATTTCGAGAAGTATGGAAAGTGTGCAATGGACAGAGAAAATAAGGAATGATATTGAGTTACGCAAGGTAAATGAGAAAAGACCAATACTGGAAACAAGTAAGAGGAAGGGAAAAATAATGGCTAGGATGCTGGGTGAGAAGAGATTGTTGAGGTAAAGGACACACTAGACGCAATGTTGGCTAGAAATTGCATACAAAGAAAAAGAAACAAGTTAATTGACGACATCAAGAGGAAGATACGAAAAGCAGCGGGAAATCGGGAGGACTGAAGAATACTGATTGGTGTCGAGGAACTCGCCTTATGACCAGATCACATCACTATCATCATCATCATCATATCATGCATTGCTGTGTAAAATGTAAGGACAACATATTAACAACTCGGTTGAAATGTCTCAAAGTGTTGCGCTTGAAATAAATAAAAGTGTGGGAGCATGTAGCCAGAGGTCTCACATTCGTACACAGAAAGCTTGATCTCACATGATTGGGGGTCACTGTGACTGATAACGATGATGATGAGGTCCCATACTCCGAGGAGCGTAGGTGACGATGCAGGAGACCCGCACCGCTGTACTAGGCAAGGTCCTAGCGGAGGTGGTTTGTCTTTGCGTTCCTCCGACCGCAATGAGGATGAATGATGATGATGTAGACGACACAATAACACCCAGTCATTTCGAGGCAGGGAAAATCCCTGACCCCGCCGGGAATCGAACGCGGGACCCCGTGCACCTACAGCACCAAAAGAAACTGGAGCCGCAGCACGAGGAAATTGAATGAACATGGAAAGACGATGCGTATCACTCAGCGAACAGTTGCGGTGTTCTTCATTACAACATTGCCCGGAGACAACATTTTGATGACCCAGGACATGAAAGAATCATCGGGGAACTGGAAGAAGAACGAAGTGTGACGAATGTAAACCAGGAATTTGCTATTGCTCGCAGCATTGTTTCACGTGCCACAGCCACTGTTACCCGAAGGAAACGGGGTGGTCGACCACGGCAGTTCACTGATAACCGCCAGAGGCAAACAGTTGGCGCAGTTGCTTCCACATTTAACAGGAATGCAAGGCACCCTATCTCATGTTCCACAGTGACACGGCGGCTGCTCAGGTGATTCTTGTGAAAAGGCGTCCGATGTCATTATGGCCGCATGACGGGAACTAACATATTTCGAGCGCGGAATGGTAGTTGGAGCAAGATGCATAGGACGTACCACTTCGGAAATCGCTAGGGAATTCAGTATTCCCAGATCCACAGTGTCATGAGTGTGCCTCTCACCAAGGAGAATGCAGTAGGCGGCGGCCTTCCATTAATGACCGAGAGCGGCGGCGTTCCTTCAGAATTGCTTGTGCCAGCAGACTAGCAACACTGCATGGCGTAAATGCAGAACTTAATATGGGACGTACGACGAATGTATCCGTTAGGACAATGTCGGTAAATATATCGTTAATGGGCTACGTTAGCGGATGGCTGACGCGAGTACCTTTGATAACAGCCACCAGCGCCTACCCTGGGCTTGTGACCATATCTGTTGGAGCTTAGACGACTGGGAAACTGTGACCTGATCGTATGAGTCCCGATTTCAGTTGGTAAGAGCTGATGGTAGGGTCACAGTGGGACGCAGAAACCACGACGCCATGGACCCAAGTTATCAACAACGCACTGTGCAAGCTTGTAGTGACTCCATAATAGTGTGTGCTGTGTTAACCTGGAATGGACTGGATCCTCTGGTCAAATTGAACCGGTCATTGACTAGAAAAGGTTATGTTCTACTTGGAGATAAGCTGCAGATATCCATAGACCTCTTTTCCCAAATAACGATAGAATTTTTATGGATGACAATGTGCCATGTCGGATCATTCTGGACATTTTGAGTGAATGATTCGGCCACAGAGATCGCCGGTTATGTATCCCATAGAACATTTATGGCATACGAATGAGATTTTCTCTCTGCAGTGGAGTGTGCGCTGATATGAAACTTCCTGGCAGATATAAACTGTGTGCCGGACCGCGACTCGAACTCGGGGCCTTTGCCCGCGGAACGCAAAGGTCTCAATCTGCCAGGAAGTTTCGTTTATAGAACATAATCGAGAGGTCTGTTTGCTCACAAAATCCTGCACCGGCAACACTTTCGCAATTATGGACAGACAGAGACAGTGTTGCTCATTGTTTGTGCAGGGGACTTGCAGCGACTTGTTGAGTCTAGCTTCGTCAAGTTTCTGCACAAAGCCGGGTAAAGGTCGTCCGACACGATATTAGGAGGTATCCTATGAGTTTCGTCACCTCAGTGTATCGTTGCCCTACTATTGCAGACAATCACTTCAAACTAAACGTGATTCAAATGCATTCATATTTCTATGGCAGAAGTATGACAGGTCTCTTATGGTCAAAATAATTTTATGATTTCATGTAGTGCTCTGTAAATGATAATATGAGCATATCCTTACTTAAGATTAGTATTGACAGATACACTGACGGGGAAAAAACGCAACACCAAGCACTAATTAACGTAGAGTTATGAAATTTCGGGAGTACATTTGTCTGGTACCATATTTAAGTGATTAACATTGAATCTCAATGTAGACAAGTGTAATGTGCTGCGAATACATAGAAAGACAGATCCCTTATCATTTAGCTACAATATAGCAGGTCAGCAACTGGAAGCAGTTAATTCCATACATTATCTGGGAGTACGCATTAGGAGTGATTTAAAATGGAATGATCATATAAAGTTGATCGTCGGTAAAGCAGATGACAGACTGAGATTCATTGGAAGAATCCTAAGGAAATGCAATCTGAAAACAAAGGAAGTAGGTTACATTTAGTAATCGCGAAAGCGTTTCGGAGCTGATAGATAAACTCCAGTGGAAGACTCTGCAGGAGAGACGCTCAGTAGCTCGGTACGGCTTTTGTTGAAGTTTCGAGAACATATCTTCAGCCGAGGAGTCAAGCAGTATAGCGCTCCCTCCTACGTATATCTCGCGAAGAGACCACGGATAAAATCAGAGAGATTAGAGCCCACACAGAGGCATACCGACAATCTTTCTTTCCACCAACAATACGAGACTGGAATAGAAGGGAGAGCCGATAGAGGTAGTCAAGGTACACTCTGGCACACACCGTCAGGTGCGGAGTATGAATGTAGATGTAGATGCAAGATACAGGTTAATGTATGGACGAGATAAGCTATTACAAATATGAAACGCTGGTACATGAATAACCGGCGAAACCGCCAGAATATTGAATGCAAGCAAGCAAACGTGCATGACAATACGCCGGGCAAAAGGAAGTCCTACAGGTATTAGGAGGTGTCCCAGCCATGACTTTTGTCATCTCAGTGTATATGTATGTGTGTGTGTGTGTGTGTGTGTTGGAGGGGGGGAGGGGAGCTGGTACTGTAGTAGAAATGGTTCAAATGGCTCTGACCACTATGGGACTTAACTTCTGAGGTCATCAGTCACCTAGAACGTAGAACTACTTAAACCTAACTAACCTAAGGACATCACACACAACCATGCCCGAGGCAGGATCCGAACCTGCGACCGTAGCGGTCGCGCGGCTCCAGACTGTAGCGCCTAGAACCGCTCGGTCACCCCGGCCGGCTACTGTAGTAGAAAATGCTAACTGTTTCATTATTATTCTTGCTGCTGAGAATCATAGTGAAGCAGAACAGGAGACTAGTTGTCTGTTTCCAGTGGAGGACGACGTCCCATGTAAAAACTTGTTTTCTGCTGACTAGCCATCTCTACGAGGTTCACGGCGCCTCGCCCCTCAACCCTTAAAAAAAGGCAGACGGAGAAGCAATCGGGACTAAACCTGCCGTTTAGTTTTTATCCCTAGTAACGGGACTTGGCCCCTCAGGCTTCCAGAGCTCGCTATCTGGTGGCTATCGCTCGCGTTCCGCCGCTGTTTGTGCTGTGGACCTGTAGCGGGCTTCACTACGAAGAGAGCTGAGAGCCGAGGCGAGATTTATGGGAAGTGAGCGAGGAGCGGGGGAGGCAGGCAGTCCCGGACTGCCGCAAAAACGGAGCCCGGCCGGAGCCGGATACGGCCGAGGCTCTAACGGGAAGCCACGGGCAGGACGCGAGGGGAAAAAAAGAAACGCAGGGAGGACCGGGAAAAGCCGTGCAGGTAGGCAGACATTAGCAGCCGCGGCTGCACTTCATTTCCCGATATCACTGCGGACGCTTATTATTACGGGGCGCGCTTCTGAATTAACGACCGGTCGCGAAAAAAAAAAAAAAGCGATTGGCTACACTGGCTGACTCGTGCATGTGTAGCAGCGAAACCGGTAAGTTGGGAGTGTAGCCCTCTTCTACATCTACATCTACATACATACGGTGCGTGGCGGAGGGTACCTCGTACCACAACTAGCATCTTCTCTCCCTGTTCCACTCCCAAACAGAACGAGGGAAAAATGACTGCCTATATGCCTCTGTACGAGCCCTAATCTGTCTTATCTTATCTTTGTGGTCTTTCCGCGAAATGTAAGTCGGCGGCAGTAAAATTGTACTGCAGGCAGCCTCAGATGCTGGTTCTCTAAATTTCCTCAGTAGCGAATCATGAAAAGAACGCCTCCTTTCCTCCAGAGACCACCACCCGAGTTCCTGAAGCATTTCCGTAACACTCGCGTGATGATCAAATCTACCAGTAACAAATCTAGCAGCCCGCCTCTGATTTGCTTCTATGTCCTCGCTCAATCCGACTTGATAGGGATCCCGAACGCTCGAGCAGTACTCAAGAATAGGTCGTATTAGTGTTTTATAAGTGGTCTCCTTTACCAATCAACCACATCTTTCAAAATTCTACCAATGAACCGAAGACGACTATCCGCCTTCCCCACAACTGCCATTACATGCTGGTCCCACTTCATATCGCTCTGCAATGTTACTCCCAAATATGTAATCGACGTGACTGTGTCAACCGCTACACTACTAATGGAGTATTCAAACATTATGGGATTCTTTTTCCTATTCATCTGCATTGATTTACATTTATCTATATTTAGAGTTAGCTGCCATTCTTTACACCAGTCACAAATCCTGTCCAAGTCATCTTGTATCCTCCTACAGTCACTCAACGACGACACCTTCCCGTACACCACAACATCGTCAGCAAACAGCCGCACATTGCTATCCACCCTATCCAAAGATCATTTATACTTGGGAACCAATCCCATATGCTCGTACCTTAGTTAGGAGTATGTAGTGGGGCACCGAGTCAAACGCTTTCCGGAAGTCAAGGAATATGGCATCCGTCTGATACCCTTCATTCATGATTCGCAAGATATCATGTTAAAAAAGGGCGAGTTGCGTTTCGCAGGAGCGATGCTTTCTAAAGCCGTGCTGATGCATGGACAGCAACTTCTCTGTCTCAAGGGAATTCATTATATTCCAACTGAGAATATGTTCGAGAATCCTGCATCAAACCGATGTTAAGGAGATTGGTCTATAATTTTGAGAATCCTTCCTTCTACCCTTGTTATATACAGGCGTCACCCGCGCTTTTTTCCAGTCACTAGGGACTTTACGTTGGGCAAGAGGTTATCGATAAATGCAAGTTAAGTAAGGAGCCAATGTAGTAGAGTACTCTGTGTAAAATCGAATTGGAATCCCATTAGGACCTGGCGATTTATTTATTTTCAACCCATTCAGCTGCTTCACAACCCCAGGGATGTCTACCACTATGTCCTCCATACGGGAATCTGTACGAGACTCGAACGGTGGTATGTTTGTACGATCCTCCTGCGTAAAAGATTTCTCAAATGCTAAATTTAAAATTTCAGATTTCGTTTTGATGTCTTCCGTTGCCAGGCCAGACTGATCAGTGAGTGACTGGATGGAAGCCTTCGGCCTGCTTACCGATTTTACGTAGGACCAGTGCAACTGTCTGTGCTTCCTGAGCATTCTCCGAATTGCGCTGTTAAACCACGGTAGGTCTTTTCCGTCCGTAACCCACTTTTTCGGCACATACTTGTCCAATGCGTGATTTACAGTGTGTTTAAAATTTGCCCATAATTCCTCCACGTCCATCGTACCGGAAGTAAATGAAGTCGATTCATTTACTAAGTGGCATGATAACAACTGCTTATCTGCTCTATCTAGTAAGAATACTCTCCTAGCCTTCTTGATCGACTTTTTAACTGCCGTAGCTTATTACCGACAGTTCCTCGCTGCCTGGTTTCACGAGACATTAAGACGAATATTGAATACAGCAGGCATTCGGTAAGAAATGCCACGTATTTTTTCTGAAAACATGTTAGTTTTATTCAGTATTCCAGTACGTCAGATTATTCCCCACGCTTTTGGGCACAAAACCCTATTCTTCAACATAATCTCCGTCGCATGGGACGGCCTTACTCCACCTTACTGTGAGAGCCTGCAAGCCCGAATGGTATTACTCTTCTGCGTCAGAAACCTCCCCATCGTTCTTCTTTACTGTCTTCTCTTTCGCGGCGAGGAACCCAGAGGGCACATAGCTTTGGCTACCCGAATAGGTGGACGAGTGTGTGAGCAGGCCCGTCGAATGAGAGTGTCCACACGTTTCAACATTGCAGGAGTTACAGCCGTGTGCGGCAGACCTGCACGCGGAAGATGACGAACACCTATCCCAACGACTCGTTGTGCTTTTGTTCACTGCTAGGTCCCTGTACACATACTGCAAGGGCCTATCAATATCCGTGATGCTCTGATTTTCCACCAAAAGATAGCTTTCTGCTTGGAATGCACCTCCGTCGCAGACGAAATTTTGAAGGCTACCTATGGCGCTGTCACCTAAAGGAAATGTAGTCACTGAAGTGGGAATATTCAACCATATACCATAACAAACTTTGAATTTTTCAACCGAATTTGGCCGAGAAAAAAGAATGTGTTGCATTAATTACTGAACGCCCCTCTTAACAAATTATGCCAGCTGTGAAGTCCCATCAGTGTTTTGATTAGAATAAAACTTTATCGTGCTTCCAGCCGCGTCAAGTGTTTACACGTCCACGACCTTTCGGCAGAGTGCTCCTCGGCCATTGTCAAGCGTTGGACTGCCATAAAGTCGGGCTTCTTCTTACGTAACAGTGGTGCTGGCTGTGACGTCACAGGTCCATCACCGTTTAAGGGGGGTAGGACTTCACACGGGCCGACTTGGAGCACTTTATTTAATTTATGAAAAAGTGAATGAGCTGTTACATTTTAAACTTCATGTTCAGAAAAAAAAATCAAAATTGATAGTTAATTATCTTATACGTGTAAGTACGGTTTGTATGTTGCGCAAAATTCATCGAAGAATTTCTCTTGCTTTTGAAGAAAAGTGTACCTATAGCAACAAATGCAGCCAATAGTAAGTGAAAAAGTGATGACATTTCACATGTAAAAAAAGTTATTTTGTAATGTTTTTGAACTTGAGTGTGAAGCCTGAGCTCTTCCTGGTCATGCTGACAGAGTTTTATGAACTTATTTGTAAAAGTATACACAGTAGAAATATAAATGTCCTGCTGTGCCCCTTCTGGCCCAATTTGGCTTGCTTGACGGCCTACCCCCTTTATTGCCCTTTTCGTACCTCGTATGTCGCACCCTCTATGGTCGTTTTTCACGCTGTACTCAGCCGCAAACCACCACGTTTAATAATGGTCTTATATTAGGTTGGTGTATAATTTCGAAGCTTTTTTGTTTTGCGTGATGGTATTGTGATTGCTATTCCTTTATTATAGATTGTCATTTTTTATTTATAGTTCACTGTTGCTATTTAAGTACACATATTGTCATCTTGTCATTTGGAGATAGTGAGTAGAGTTGGGGCGCTAGAAAGTCGAGTTCCAAGTGGATAAATCGGATAATTTCCAACATATTCTTCTCTCTGAGTTCAATAAAGGGGTGACAGCAGCGGAGGAATCCGGTAACACTGTCAGTGCGTGGAGATAACGCCATTGGACAGAGCGCGCAAGGTAATGATTTTCTCGTTTGAAGGAGGATCGTTTTGACATTGATGACTTTCCACGTTCAGGAAGGCTTTTGAGGTTTGATGGAGATCTTTTAGACTCTTTAATCCACACTGATTCACGTCAGTGAAATCGAGAACTGGCAAATGTGATGAACTGTTATCATTCTACCAACGTGCGACATTTGCATGCAGTGGGGAAGGTTACAAAATCGGGTGTATGGGTACCGCATGCTCTAAGCCAAATAACAAAACTCGGTAGATGGCCATGCGAGTATATGGATCCCTGCTTGCTTCTCATCTATTGGCCCGTCAGCAACACCGACCATGCCTATCCTGTACCGTTACTGGTGACGAGGAATTGTGGCTTTTTGCTAACATAAGGAATCTCCGGGAGGGGACTGCCAAGGGGGAGGTTACCATGAGAAAAAGATTGAATACTTAACGGAAGGATAACGTTCTACATGTCAGGGCGTGGAATGTCAGAAACTTGAACGTGGTAGGGAAACTAGAAAATCTGAAAAGGGATGTGCAAAGGCTCAATCTAGATATAGTAGGGGGCAGTGAAGTGAAATGGAAAGAGGACAAAGATTTCTGGTCAGATGAATGTAGGGTAATTTCAACAGCAGCAGAAAATGGTATAACGGGTGTAGGATTCGTTAAGAATAGGAAGGTAGGGCAGAGAGTGTGTTTCTGTGAACAGTTCAGTGACAGGTCTGTTCTTATCAGAATCGTCAGCAAACCAACACCGACAACGATAATTCCGGTATACATGCCGACGTCGCTACCTAAAGATGAAGAGATAGAGAAAGTGTATGAAGATAGTGAAAGGGCAATACAGTATAGAAGGGGAATGTAAATTAATAGTCATAGGGGACTGGAATACAGTTGTAGGGGAAGGAGTAGAAGAAAACGTTGCAGGGAATATCGGTTTGGGACAAGGAATGGGAGAAGAGAAAGACTATTTGACTTCTGTTACAAGTTTCAGCTGGTAATAGAGAATACCCTGTCCAAGAATCACAAGAGGTGGAGGTATACTTGGAAAAGGCCAGGTGATGCGGGAAGATTTCGGTTACATTACTTCATGGTCAGACAGAGATTCAGAAATCAGATAGTGGACTGTAAGGCATACCCAGCAACAGATCTAGACCCAGATGACAACATAGTAGTGATGAAGAGTAGGCTGAAGTTTAAGACATTATTCAGGAAGAATCAGTACGCAAAGAAGTGGGATACGTAAGTACTAAGAAATGACGAAATACGCTTGAAGTACTCTAAGGCTACAGATACAGCAGTAGGGAATAGCTCAGTAGGCAGTACAGTTGAAGAGGAATGGACATCTCTAAAAAGGGCCATCAAACTGTTAAATGATCCCCCTTTTTCTTTCTTAACTATTTTTTATTTTGCCTGCAGCTTTTGTACAGTGCATTACATCTGTAATTTTAACTACAATGCTATTATCACAGAATGCTTGTGTAATTCGCCTGAATTCTTTTTATCTTCGCTCTTCATTTGTATAGATAATATCTCCAATATTTGTGTGAAAGTAGCTAGAATTTAAAAAGGTTAAAAAGTAGAAAAATTAAAAATTACCTGAAACTGGGGTAACACGAAGTAAAATAAAGTGATTTGTTTACCTATTTGCACTTTATAAAAGTATAATTTTTCCTATTAAATTTTACAATCTTTTAATGGACAATACTAAACAACTAAATTGGTGTGGTGACTGTCTGAATAAAAAAGGAATATTAATGAATTTCATAAAGATAAGTATCGAACAGATGGGTGTTATTGGATTTATAAGGAATGTAAAAAATATTACCTGAAAACTAAAGTTGCTTGTGGTAGAACAGCAAACAAGCCTTGTCTCAAAAACATTTACAAATATCTGTTCATAAAAGTCTTATAACTGCTCAAGAAGAAAGAATTAGAAATATTTCGGGTGAGGATCAGACCATTTTTTATTTATTTTCTTACATTCACCTTTTGTACGAAAACATTACATCTTTTTATAATAAAAAGTGAACATGATAAGAAAAATATTCATTTTTATTAATTTTCTAAGTAATTTATTATAGAATATACGTTTTTTCACGAAGATAAGTGAGTTAGAATTAAAAAATTTGACGGTAGTTGAAGTATTCAGTAGATTTTGGGTAAGTTTTCGTGAATTAGTGAAGGAGGTACTGAGCTAGCTTAATAAAACTGAATCAGGTACCTAGTGAATAATTCTACTTATGTGACTTAGAGAGCCATCGGTAAAGAGAAGCGTGCAAGTAGTTGTGTGGGGTAGTAAATGTCACGGAGTGAACTAGATTTCAAGTAACAGAAGGTATTCTAAGAAGAGCAGGATCGCGTCTTCCACGAACGGTTACAGTCACGTCAATCGAGTCTCTTGCTTGCGTCACGTCTCTATTGGTGGCAGAGCGCAAGTCAGAAGCAGAAGTGAACTAGCTTTAAGCAACAGAAAGTATTCTAAGAAGATTAGGGAAGCGTCTTCCAGGAACGGTTACGGCCGCCTCAATCGAGTCTCTTGTTCACATCACGCCTCAATTGTCAGCAGAGGACAAATCAAAAACAGGGAACGCTACAAGCAGCTTACGCAGTGTCCAGAGTCTTTGTTATGATGGTATCCTCTTTGGACGTAGGCCCATAGCTTTTGTCACATTAACCGAAGAGTGCTGCAGCGTTCAAAGGCAATGGTTGCACAAAAGTCGTGAACCGAGGCACATCGAATGCAGTTTCTGTAATTAATCGAGATTTATTGTCGATACTGATGACCAAACAGTTTGCAACTAAAGGAGCTTGAAAGACAAGCAGCTTCAATGTCAGTAACAGGGTCGCAATAGTAATGTTGTGACGGACTAGCGTCGAAAAGTGCTATCTCAGCTCGACAACCGAGGCGAGTGCCTTTGCTAACAGCACGACACTGACTGCAGCGCCCCTCCTGGGCTTGTGACCATATCGGTTGCACCATTGACGACTAGAAAACCGTGCCCAGATCTCAGATGGTAAGAGCTGATGATAGGGTTCGAATGTGACGGAGACCCCACCAAGCCATGGACTCAAGTTAATAAGGCACTGTGCAAGCTGGTGGTGGTTCCATAATGTTGTGGGGTGTGTTCACATGGAGTGAACTAAGTTCTATGAGACCATTTTCAGTCATTCATAGACTTTATTTTCCCAAACAACGATGTAATTTTCGTGGATGACAATGCGGCATATCATCGGTCACAATTGCTCGCCGTTGGTTTGAAGAACATCCTAGATAATTCGAGAGAATGTCTGGCCACCCGGATCCATCGAACATTTATGGGGCATAATGCAGAGAGCTGTTCGTGCACAAAATCCTGCACCGACTATATTTTCGCAATTTTGCACGGCTATAGACGCAGTATGGCTCAATGTTTTTCCAGGGGACATCCAATGGCTTGTTGAGTTAAAGCCGTGTTGAGCTGCTGCACTACGCCGCGCAAATGGAAGTCCAACACGACATTGGGAGGCATCCCATGACTTTTATCACCTCAGCGTTATGGAAAAAGCAATTTGTCTGAAGTTAGCTAGGAGGTGAAATCATGAGTATCTTCGAAGTATCAAAACCAGAATAGAACGAAGACACGTACAAGGGATGTGCAATCGAATTGGCTGTAGGAAAAAACTGACAAGGCACACACGAAAATTATAGAAATGTTGGGGATGTGACAATTACTGGTACCAACTTGCCTATTGATTTACACGACGTGAACAGCGTAGATGTGAAACTGGAAAATCAGTAACGGTGAGTATTTCAAACAAAGTGTTACAGAATGATTTTAAAAAAAGGTTAATCAAATATTGTATGAAGTGAATTGATGTTACGGAGCACATAGGAAGGGAAAGGGCTTTAAAACTGTTACCAGGAACAAGATGATGATGAGACTGAGGAACATATCATTGTACAATGAGCAGTCATTTGTATGTAATTTATCTTGTGGTGGGGCGGTAAAATTTACATTTTTAGTTGAAAAGTTTCAGGAATTATCGGTGTAATCTGTATTTAGAAATAATGGAAGTTCCACAAGATACGAACCAGCCGAGGACAACATGAAACCACTCCAAAATGTAAAGATTACGCAATAGCTGTTATTGCAAAGGGAGAAGCACTTATAAATCACCCAAAAGGCCACATGAGATTCCCTGATCATAATAATTCACCTCTTTCACAATGTTAGAATAAATATGTCTCAGCTACTCGTATGATGTTTTCAAAAAGCGGACTACGAGTGCATTAATACCTCTTTTGAAGTGACAATCAACGCACGTCATCAGTCATAACCCTATCGGGAAAACTGTGTCTTCATCACAAATTATGAATGATATCGATTTTGATTTTGTTACTGTATGAAGAAGTCATTTGAGGTTGTAGCAGATGTAATATGTAGTTACCAACACCTTTAGCAGATTACTCATGAAGCAGTCGCATTGGCTTCGTAGAAGAAAATTCTACTTGTTGTGCTTTCAAATGTTATGGAGTTCATTTGATTTGAAATACTGAAATATCTTCAGTATTTCTAATTTACAGATGAAGATTCAGAGTGGACTGAAAGTCTCTTTGGTTTTCATTATTTGGCACATTTCTTTGTCACACTTTTATATCCATGGGTTTTATATCGTTTTAGAACCTGCAGATCGTTACTTTGAAGGTACAAACCCAAGTTGCTTCACTCATATGGTCAGCGTATGATTATTTGTCAGATCGAAGAAGGGCTGCTTTTGTCTGCAAATGATTGGAAACCTTGTGGAAGAATGCACTACGAGAATACTTGCATAAAGTATCTGAAAAACCTACGGCTTTAGAAACAACGCCATCAAAGTATTTCTGACGGAATTTGATAACGATTTTAATTTGAATTTCGGAGCGGAGGTAATATATTGTGTAGAGATGTACACTCTGTCACAATATTTTAAATTAATAAAGCGTTAACTGTTTTTTCCACAATAATTTCATTTTTTCCAACATCGTAATTTTGCCATCGCGAATTGCCCTACATTTGTCAGTATTGGAATTTTTCCATTCGCTTACACAAATATTACGTTCAAAACTAATTGAATGTAACCAATATTTGAGAAACTGTGAAAATGCCCAGTGCATGCATTTCTATATTGGAACTTTTTTATTGTTTTTAAATGCATTAAGCATTGAGTGTTAATGCACTATGATGGACCTAAATAATTCAGAAAACTTTTACAGTAACTACACGCAGAGTTGTTACTATTACATATCTATGCGCTCGAAGTTAATTGAAGTGCTTCTAGGAACGTTTCCAATACAAGGATGAGCTACAACCGTTAAACTTCCCTGTAAGACACACGCTACAGATAGATCTGCAGAAAGCAGTCGCGTGGTTTCCGAGGGTTATGACTATTGGTAGCTCAACCTGGAGGCATTTTGTGGGCCTTGTTAAGAGGCGGCGCTTCTCAGAAAATGCTTTTGATTTCCGATGTCGCAATTTTCTGATCCGCAGCGACTGACAAAGTTGCTGTTCCATGCAGAAGTTGAATTTCAAGCGCGTCTATGCGCGAGCGTGCAATTCTTATCCGTTTTGCTGGTGTCTGTTAGTACGCATGAGGCTTATGGAACGCGCATATGATTGGCAAGTAGATACCTCGTGTTAGGCAGTCTTACGACTCTTGACGTAAATAGCTTGAAACTACTACTAATCTTATCTTTCCCATTGTGAACATTCCTACGGAAACTAAATGGAACCAGCTGCAGGCAGTATAACAACTTTTAGCAGATACGTTATTAAAGGTTCTTTAGATCAATGTCACATTTCCCGACACTTTATCTCAGCAAACAGTCCAATAAAATCACGCTTTTTGGAGAGATCTTTAGTGCGGTGTGTCGTTGGAAAGGCTTATTTTCGTTACACGAAATTATGAATACGGAAACCTCCAAATACGGCATGATAACTTCGCAAACAATGAAGTCAACATGGCAGCTGCTCGGTTTGCTTCTCTCAACCATTACGTGACCTCATTATGCAATCATAGCACAATACACGTGACTGAGGATGTGTTTAGGTTGGGAACTAACAGCACGCATAAAAATTAATATATTTAGTGTGTGACGCCTCGGTCACGTGTCCTGTGCTGTGAATGGCTGACGAAGTCACGTCTCCTGTGCTGTGGTTGGCTAACAAAGACAAACCGAGCAACTGCCACGTTGATTTTAGCGTTTGCGAAACGAAAACACTTCATTTTTGCTACGGTCTGTTGTGTTTTTCAATCCAGTGGTGAGATCTCGGAATTTTTCTGTATGCAGTTACATCGCTTCAATGTATTTATCATAGATTCTGGGAGCAGTTGCAATTTTAACAGTCTCAAGGACTGCAGAGAAGACTATCTCGTGAATGTAGCAGTGACGATTATTGATCTGTGTTCGCCTATAAATGTTTCGTTCTTAAGCACCGGAGCAATATGTAGTGCAATTTCTCGCGGTTTCTCTGAGGGCGAGTCGAAGGAACGTTTCAGTTGAAAGTAATTTCACATGAATCGTACAGAGCCCAAACGTCGGGACGAGGCGATACCATTAATCCGGAAGTATGTTTGAAGGAGTATGTATGTATGTATGTAGCTGAGGAGGCAGATGTGATACAAATTGAAACACCATTTAAGGCTAGATATTGACGACAGTGATGAAAATATACACTCCTGGAAATGGAAAAAAGAACACATTGACACCGGTGTGTCAGACCCACCATACTTGCTCCGGACACTGCGAGAGGACTGTACAAGCAATGATCACACGCACGGCACAGCGGACACACCAGGAACCGCGGTGTTGGCCGTCGAATGGCGCTAGCTGCGCAGCATTTGTGCACCGCCGCCGTCAGTGTCAGCCAGTTTGCCGTTGCATACGGAGCTCCATCGCAGTCTTTAACACTGGTAGCATGCCGCGACAGCGTGGACGTGAACCGTATGTGCAGTTGACGGACTTTGAGCGAGGGCGTATAGTGGGCATGCGGGAGGCCGGGTGGACGTACCGCCGAATTGCTCAACACGTGGGGCGTCAGGTCTCCACAGTACATCGATGTTGTCGCCAGTGGTCGGCGGAAGGTGCACGTGCCCGTCGACCTGGGACCGGACCGCAGCGACGCACGGATGCACGCCAAGACCGTAGGATCCTACGCAGTGCCGTAGGGGACCGCACCGCCACTTCCCACCAAATTAGGGACACTGTTGCTCCTGGGGTATCGGCGAAGACCATTCGCAACCGTCTCCATGAAGCTGGGCTACGGTCCCGCACACCGTTAGTCCGTCTTCCGCTCACGCCCCAACATCGTGCAGCCCGCCTCCAGTGGTGTCGCGACAGGCGTGAATGGAGGGACGAATGGAGACGTGTCGTCTTCAGCGATGAGAGTCGCTTCTGCCTTGGTGCCAATGATGGTCGTATGCGTGTTTGGCGCCGTGCAGGTGAGCGCCACAATCAGGACTGCATACGACCGAGGCACACAGGGCCAACACCCGGCATCATGGTGTGGGGAGCGATCTCCTACACTGGCCGTACACCACTGGTGGTCGTCGAGGGGACACTGAATAGTGCACGGTACATCCAAACCGTCATCGAACCCATCGTTCTACCATTCCTAGACCGGCAAGGGAACTTGCTGTTCCAACAGGACAATGCACGTCCGCATGTATCCCGTGCCACCCAACGTGCTCTAGAAGGTGTAAGTCAACTACCCTGGCCAGCAAGATCTCCGGATCTGTCCCCCATTGAGCATGTTTGGGACTGGATGAAACGTCGTCTCACGCGGTCTGCACGTCCAGCACGAACGCTGGTCCAACTGAGGCGCCAGGTGGAAATGGCATGGCAAGCCGTTCTACAGGACAACATCCAGCATCTCTACGATCGTCTCCATGGGAGAATAGCAGCCTGCATTGCTGCGAAAGGTGGATATACACTGTACTAGTGCCGACATTGTGCATGCTCTGTTGCCTGTGTCTATGTGCCTGTGGTTCTGTCAGTGTGATCATGTGATGTATCTGACCCCAGGAATGTGTCAATAAAGTTTCCCCTTCCTGGGACAATGAATTCACGGTGTTCTTATTTCAATTTCTAGGAGTGTATTTTGTAGCTACATTCTAATAGCTACATAGACTAACTGGTGACAATTTTTTTCTCGAGTTCCCCGCCGAGGAAGGTTGTGCGGTACTTAAGAAGCTGTAATTGTGTTAAGCAGGGGTGAGATTCGTATAACCGTACCGACATCTTGATTTAGATAGTCTATGGTTACCATTACTTATTTAAGGCAACCACCAGAAATGGTTTTTGAAGTAACTCGTGGCGTATTCCTCCCCTCGTTCTTGGCCTGTGAGAATCTCTTGTGATTACGACATAGTCGGAATATTAACCTGCCTTTCGTCCCGCAAGCAAGTAAAAGCGGAGGTCCACAGTTCGGTCGGAGTTGTCAACACATGCCAGCAGAACTGCGTTCTGCTGGTGGACCATGAGAGTCGGATGAAAGTAATAATACTGAGAAGGCTCTTACATAGGGGCGTGTAACGCTGGTAGAGAGAGCCCTTCACGCAGTTCTGCTTCTTGGTCGACATCTAAGAAGAGATCTAAGAACACAACTAGGGACATCTGACATGTCTTTTGACAGTAACAAAACCTCTCACATGCATCTAAATCAGTTGTAACTCATTCGCATTACTCCAGTTACACTGAAAAACAGTTTCTGTGAGTAGTTTCTCCCAAAAAAAGTTAAATATTTGTTTAAATACAAACCGACACATGTACCACCTGAAATGCACAACGATGCGTAACTGGCAACATGGTGCAGAACTAGTTACAAGCAGTCGATAGCACTGACAGAGACCAGCGTGCGACATTGGATCACGAAGTCTGGTGTGAGTTCCAAAGCGCATACACTATGTGCTAGTATCGGCTTTTATTTTATTTTTTCCCCTTCCCAGAATCATTAACGATCTCGCAGAGCAAATGTTGCACTCTCCATTGACTCATTACAGTTTCCTCCACTCTCAGCAATTGCACGTAAGATATCTTGAAGTCACATCTCGCCAGGAATACCACCGAGCACGTTTGTCTGAGGAATACGGATCCGGAAGTTGAAGTGGGTTCAGGAAGCAGATCATTAGCTGTGAGTGGAGCTAGAGTTTTGAGTCATTTTCCTGATAGTGTGAGAAAGATCGTTCCAGAGTGGAATCCTGCTACGGAAAACTTTTTATAAAACGTGTGTTGACGTGTACTAGGAAGCGTTTTCCGTTGGTGGGAACGAGTGTTCCCCATGTGCTATTCTGATAAGCGTGTTGAAATTGAACACACACTAAATGGTAATCAGACAGTAAAGGCGACGGAATGTAGGAAAATCTCTTCACTTCCAGAATGAGATATTCACTCTGCAGCGGAGTGTGCGCTGATATGAAACTTCCTGCCACACAGTTTTAATCTGCCAGGAAGTTTCAATCTCTTCACTTGTCCGAACGTTACCAAGAAACTACACCAGCGCACAAAATTAAGAACGAAAGCAACTTTTGCAAGATGTGTCACTGTCAAGCAACATAGCCTGATGAAATTCGGACCATACGTAGAAAGAATTGACTGTACAGTAGAACTTTAAAGGTTAGACATTTAAAATCCTGGCAAGTAAGCTACGTTCAACGTAAGGCTGTTTGCTGTTCCCTTTCGGCTTGATTTCGGTGAGTCCCCAAACTATCAGGATGCTTGATTTCCGTGAATCCCCTCGAATCTCATAGTCAAGTCACTGGTTTCGGTGTGCTCTTCCATCCAGCCACCGTAACTCTCGTATTGATTAAGCGCTGTCTATCTACCCATTGCAGTGTGTTTTGGCGTAGAATCCGAATCTGCAATGGAAATGGGGGGTGCCCATATAAAAATAAAAAGTTGGCTCCCAACGGAATGGGGGTGGGGGGAAGCGGTCGTGGTGGGCAATCTCCGCACAGACATATGTGTCCTTTGAAAACATTAACTTTTCACCTGGAACATTATTTTCACTGAGATTCATGTTTTTCGAGATATTTAGTTGTTCCAAGTTAAAATAAGCACTATACCTCCTTACATATTACGAAATTGTATGCATGTATGGTTCTGCCGCGCTGTTGCTGCTGTCGCAGGTTCGAATCCTGCCTCGGGCATGGATGTGTGTGTGATGTCCTTAGGTTAGTTAGGTTTAAGTAGTTCTAAGTCTAGGGGACTGATGACCTCAGATGTTAAGTTCCATGGTGCTTAGAGTCATTTGAACCATTTGAATACAGTTGAACTATCTGTACAAATATGTGTGAAATATGTTAAATATCTGTAACATATTCGTACATGGGCAAAGCCATGAGTAAAAGAAACTCCTCCTCCTAAGCTCCTGGATCGATTACAACCAAACTTGATACACATGCTACGAGTACCTACTGTCTGGAAAGAGATACTGTAGGGATAAGAACCTTCTATTGGATGGAGGTGATAAAGTAGATGGAGGGGAAAGATGGGCGGACAGAGAGGGGGAAGGAAGAGATAGATAGGGATTAGAAGGAAATGGGCAGAGAGAGGGCGAGGGGAAAATGGACTGAAAGGGAAAGGCAGCAACTGGACAGCGAGAGGAGGCGATAGACAGAGAAAGAAAAAAGAAGAAGATGGACACAGGGAGGGATTAGGAGAAAGGGGCACAGCGAGGGATGAGGAGGAGATGGAATGAAAAGATAGGAGGAGGAGGAGATGGACAGGCAGGGGGAGAAGAGGAGATGGACAGAGAAAAGGTGAGGAGGAAGGGGACAGAGAGAGGCGGAGAAGGAAATTGACAGGTAAAGGGGGAGAAGGAGGGGTCATCCTGTGTCAAATCATCCAGGTCATGGCACCCTTATATGAGGTATCATGTTAAGACTTTGTATACTTATTTGATATACTGGGTGAGAGGAGGCGATGGACACAGAAAGAAAAGGGAAGAAGATGGACACAGGGAGGAATCAGGAGAAAGGGACACATGGATGGGTGAAGAGGAGATGAAATGTAAAGATGAGGAGGAGGTGGACAGGCAGGGGGGGGGGGGGGGGAGAAGAGGAGATGAACCGAGAGAGCTAAACTTTCAAACCGCTGTAGAAATAACACCACTGGTCAGAATGATGTCAAATTGCAACGGAATATTATCAGAGAAGGGAGAAAACGTATGGCTGAAGAAAAACGTAGCAATAGATAGCGCTGTAAGCATCATATTTTAATAGTGGTCAACAATAAATGACAAATGAATCATACAACAATGCCTGAGATGTATGTTTGACGTTAAACAAACTGTACTACTCAATGTGCGTGGGTGTTCAGGTGTGGTACTGTTACTATCACTCAATGTGCATGTGTGCATGGGTGTTCAGGTGTGATACTGTTAGTTACGTACGGCCATCCACCATGGCTAGGTCATATCACATCGGATGGGAAAAATCGGTTTTTAATTGTCCTGAGGCGAAAAACCGCATAAAAACCATCAATCACATCGGTTTTTAACTGTCCTGAGGCCAAAAACCGAATAAAAACCATCAATCACATCGGTTTTCAATTTTCCTAACGCCAAAAACCGCATAAAAAGGATCAATCAAAATCATATCGGATTGTTAATTTCCGTGTGACTGGCGCAAAACATGTTCAGTATGCTGTCCACCGTTTTCTGCAACAAGTTGAAATCGAGGAACAGCATGTTCCACAACTGATCGAAGTGTTTCCCGGGTCACATTCAGAATGTATTGCGCAATGCGTGCCTTCAATGTAGCAAAGTTTGCAATCGGAACACTGAACACATCTCTCAGATAGTCCCACAGCCAGAAGTCACACGAACTAAGATCAGGTGATCGGGACGGACAGGCTGCAGGGAAATGGCGCTTTAGCGGCTGCTTAACTATATTTATAATGTGCGGAGATGCGCCATCTTGCATACAAATGATCCCATCCACACATCCACGCTGATGGAAAGCTGGAATGACATGGTTGTGCAAAAGACACTGATAGCGCTAACCAGTGACGTTACAGGTAACAGGACCGGAAGCACCTGTCTCTTCGAAAAAATATGGCTTTATGATAAATGATGTCGTAAACCCGCTCCACACAGTGACCTTTTCAAGATGAAATGGTACTGGTTGGTTTGCGTGTGGATATTCCGTTGCCCATATTCGACAATTCTGTGTATTAACTGACATCCTGTCAGATTGACGTGGGCTTCGTCTGTCCACAAAATCTTCCACGGCCGATGATTGTCCACTTTAAAGCGAGCAAGATATTCTAAAGCAAAGGCTTTTTCTCTTCCTGGCAGGTCAACAGGAAGCAACTCGTGCACATGGGTAATTTTGAATGGATAGCAAAGAAGGATGTTTCGCAGGATTTTACGCACCGTGCTCACAGATATGTCAATGTTCGGGCAATTATCTGTGCACTACACGTTTGCACACCACCACTCGTCTCCTCCTGCATTGGTGTGGCCACTGCTTACACTGTCGTTGAATTAATTCGTTTCTTCCCCTACCAGGTTACACACCAAAAGAACCCGTCTTTTCGAATTTCCGAATCATTTTCTCCAGACCCACTGCAGTCATCGAACCAAAGCCTTTTTCAAACCCTTCACAGTCCGGAATTTCTGCAGAGCGACGTATGCACAGTCATCATTCTTGTAATACAGCTTTACAAGCAGAACGCGTTCCTGAATAGACACAGTCATGGCGAGAGTCACACACAAGAAAGGAGGAAAAGCTATGTGCACGGCGTTTTTATATCAACTTCACTGAGTCGTGCGCATGACAGGTGTTTTTATTTACGTATCCTGATACGTACAGCGGTATTTATTGATCAATTTCCACACAGTTTTTTTTCTTCTGCCACACGTTTTCCCCCCTTCCACGATAACATTCAGTTGCAATTTGACGTCATGCTAACCAGTAGTGTTATATCTACAGCATTTTAAAGTTTAGTTATAATCACCCTGTATAATGTCATGGATTTTGGCCAAGTTTTGTAATAATGTCTTAATTATATTTATAGTAATGAAATCAAATTCAATGTGCCACAAAATTCATTCGAAAAGTCTAAAAGTAGTTTAAATGACATCAGTTTCCATATAAATTATACTAAAGTTATGAAATGCGCATTGACTATTCGTCTAATTGGAAAGAGAATACATATAGCAGTGTTTTTTTATTTAATTGATTTTCAAAAAGAAAAAAATTCAATTTTTTTCAGTGTTTCCCCTTCCGAAATGTAACGATTTCTTTTACATGTTCCACAAACAGAAAAAAATTGAAGATAGGAAAGGAAATTTGTGGTAAGTTCCTATGGGACCAAACTGCTGAGGTCATCGGTCTCTAGGCTTACTCACTACTTAATCTAACTTAACTAACTTACGCTAAGGACATCACACACACCCATGCCCAAGGGAGGACTCCGACCTCCGACGGGGGAGCAGCGCGAACCGCGGCAAGGCACCCAAGACCGCGCGGCCACCCCGCACGGCTGAAGATAGGGGTATGAGGGCATATAATACTTTATTTAGAAAACTGAAAATGGGATAAACAAGCAGAAATGGTTCAAATGGTTCAAATGGCTCTGAGCAGTATGGGACTTAACATCTTTGGTCATCAGTCCCCTAGAACTTAGAACTACTTAAACCTAACTAACCTAAGGACATCACACACATCCATGCCCGAGGCAGGATTCGAACCTGCGACCGTAGCGGTCGCGCGGCTCCGGACTGAGCGCCTAGAACCGCGAGACCACCGCGGCCGGCAAACAAGCAGAACCTCTAACAAAGACGTACAATATCAAACACAAGAGTTTCTTCGGACCTAAATTCTGTATTTTAAAGAATAAATTTAAAAATTAAAGTATAATACGATATACTTGGGGAAAGATAATGACATTACACAAAATTTAAATCTGTTCAGGTGAGTGCATTGAAAGTTGTGATTGCCTGCCTCGGTATATTTACCAAAAATGATGTATATGTCAAAAATGTGGCTTGTCACTAAGTACCTCCAAGCCCTTCATACATATTGTCCAGATATGTCATTCACCAGAACCTAATCACTGCAGACAAGTAGTCTCAGCTTTACACTAAATTAGACATATTGTAAGTCGACTGCCAATCATTCTTACAATAAAACCACCAACCACTTAGCTTCTCTGTGATCCATAAAGTGTCTCTCTGCACATCCAGTTTACTCTTAAATAAGGACCATTTTTCTTCCATCAATCTAGAAGAGACTTGGCTTAGACTGTAAGCACGTCCTTTCACTGTGTTGATTTCTACCTGACATAAAATGTGGGAGAACGTGTCATTTTCAGACCTGTAAAATGGTGATGATGGCCCACGGGCATGTATAAATCTAACTGTTGCATCACTTTCCTCATCAACCACTTTTAAAGCAATAGCTAGATACCAGAAGGAATCGTACACACAAGGAACGTAGCAATTAGCATGCACATGAACTTCAGGCATTAACGGCTCACTTCGACAGAAATTAAAAATGACACTGAAACTGGTATCACAGCTTAAGCGTTTGGCTCCAATCTGAGTTGCTGAAAGTGCTAGGAACTGGTACATGGATATAGTTCCAAGAACAGTTTTTGCAGAGAAAAAAAAGTGCAGGAAGACAAGTTCGAACTTCAGTTAGCTCCATGTTTAAATCAAAGAAAACTGACGCTTGTTTCAGGTTTTCTCGACAAAACCGAAAAACTTGCGCAACACTATATGTCCGTGAAACGATCTTTGCAGACTTGCTTTTGTAACGAACCTTTAGAAAGTGCCACCAATAACATCACAGGGAGATTTACCGTAGCTTGTTGCAAAATAATGACCAACTGTATTTATGGTAATACTGAAGTCACGTTCATGATTGCATATATTCAAAAATTCTTGCAGTTTTTTTACTGTGCAGCACAACCAACTGTCAAACATTGAGTGTCACTTACAAGCAGTTCAAGTCCTTGTTTCAAGAACTGCAATACAGTCTTCTGCGTTTGATGAATCATGGCTGCTTCATGCTCTAAATCATCAGAAATAATGCAGAGGCTTTTAGACTGCAATTATTACAGTACACGAAAACTGTGTGAAGAGTACTACTGCCATTATTCCTTGTGCTTCGTCTTGCACAACAATGCTGAAATTTTCACTGAAATCCATCAACATTAAAACACGCCCTTCTTGAAGAGATACTTTTCTCATTTTCAAATAATTACACAGTGATTTTGCGATGAAGAAATAGGTGCAAGTTTCTCTATCTTCCGTATCACCAATTCTCAAATTTCTGAAAACGTACTTACTTGAATAGCCAAATTCATCCTGTCTGTTGAAACCCACTGACTGAATTGAACTTCTTCATCAGGATCAAAATCTTCTATCAGATTTTTCGGATATTCCCGAAGTATTGATGTAGCAGGACATTTGTCACAGAGACGAAGCTCACAGGTTCTCTGGTTAATGTTCAAATTATTATTCCCATTAGAACTTGGTAGGTTTGTTTTAAGACTAATGTCATGTAGTAGCAACTGAACATTTTGATGAATGGTGCACAAACATACAGAATGAATACCAGATGCTCCTGCCAGTACACACTGCTTCGGTCGTAGCTTAGCAAACACAGAAAAGACTAATTTGTTTTCATGAAATTTCTGTGTATACAGAGAGTATAGATCAGTTAAATTATTTAAAATCGCTCGTCTCTGCTGATTTTTCGTGATGCTCACTTTGTCTTTCTTTCCTGCCATTATTCTAGAATTTTCATGATCCAAATATAAATTTATTACCATGTCAGTTGCTTCCTGTGGTAATATCTTTCACCTTTGCTGTTCAGGCAGTGATAAAATTCCCTTTTGTTCCAAAAGAGTACGTCCCTGACCTTCCAAATATTCAAAGACTTGAAATATTTTACATACGTTTTGTCGATCCCAGGACTCTAGCGCAAGAATCAAAAGTTGAATTTTTTCTCTATTTTTGAAATGTTTCATTTTCTGTTTTCTTTGTTCCATTAATTTATCGAAACGGATTACTTTCTGTTCATGTTCATAATCTTCATTCTCATATTTCTCTCTCAGTTCAACGTCGTAAATACGTGAATGTTTATTTTGTAATGCCTCCGTCGCAGACTCCAGTTTTCATTTGGCTATTGCATCCCTCCTGTGACGAGAAACAGAATGAAATTTAGCTGGAGACAGTCCCAAATATATGTCATGGGTCTAGATATTTTTTCTAGAGACTGAATAGTAACCTCTCTAGCTCCACTGCTATCCCCTAAAGAATTTCGTTCATTTCCTTTCTTATATTCTGTAACCTCGGTTCTACAAGTTGGGCATAGCTTTTCACCAGGAACAAATAGAAAGTCCTTTCTCTCTTAGTTCCTTTGCTTGCTGTAATGTCACTTCACGCAAACCAGAACCTGAATGTGTCAAAGTATCGCTTTTATGTAGAGAGAATCTTATCAAATATATTCCCTTGTGTTTAGAACAGAAGTACACTTAATCTAAAAGCAAAGATAGAACACTACTGCTCCATAATAGAAACTCCCGCTTTTCTTCAGTTAGCTCAGAAATGTTTCTTCGGCGGTTTCTCTCACATGGAAATATCTAATTCCATGCTCATCCAGCGTAGAAAATTGTTTCACTTTTTGTAGCAAATATAGAGCACTACCGGAAGAGGAAAGGCGGGTCTCTGTACAGTGGTGGTGCGAAGTGTGTAAAACTTCGTAAGAAGAGTTTCGATGCTTAAATACCGTTACAATTTCATTGCGGACAGTGCGCAAAACAAACGAGTATCAGGAAGAATGCATGGTTCGATTCTTCCAAATTATCCATCCAGACCAGCGTAACACTTCTATTGCATTGATATTGGCAGAGTTTACCCAGCCTATGGCAAAAAGAAAATTGTTCCCGTAGCGTATACATTAAATGGACTTTCACATGACAACAACACCAACTTTGAGTAAGGTAAGTCGTCTCCTTTGTAATTACAAGTAATTTTGTAAGGCTCTTCTTTTGTCGTTGCTGTAGTGAGCAAAGTAAACATACTTACAACGCCCGCCACCAAAGTCGCATGATCGATTTACGATCGCACGTTCGGTATGTATCGTTTGGGCCCCGCGACTTCGATAGGCAATCATTCTTGGAATTTACCATAGAGATCATCAACGCCCCACAAACGAGTATACCGTACAGATTATCATTCACGAATATTATACCTGAGAGTCGTACTCTACCACATAATATTGACACCGCTTAACTCGTTACTCAGATAATAACAACGTTGCATTCATAATTAAATTATTTCGGTTAATTAATCCCAATTCTTAATTGCAGCACTTACACATTCCAAAATGTAAAAAAAAGTTTCTGCATTTAATTATTTTTATAAAGCAGTTGGCATCTCGGGACAAAAATGTATTTCTTGTGGTTGAAATGGCTCTGAGCACTATGGGACTTAACTTCTAAGGTCATCAGTCCCCTATAACTCAGAACTACTTAAACCTAACTAACCTATGGACATCACACGCACCCATGCCCGAGGCAGGATTCGAATCCGCGACCGTAGCGGGTGCGGTTCCAGACTGTAGAGCCTAGAACCGCTCGGCCACCCCGGCCGGCTGTATTTGTTACTGTTATTTACATCTTCTTATTAACGATAACTCTGCTAATAATGTTTAAATATAGTCATCTGTACTAAATCAGAATTCTTTCGTAAGTAAATCTTTACGTATTGGTTTATAGTTTTCAACAAAAATGTTTTTACCTGTAATTCCAATGATACCACTCAGGAAATTACTAAATAGTAAGCTTTGCGTCGTTAAACTTCGATAAAATACTTCTCAGCTTTATTTTAATTAAAGGCTCGCCATTCATTTACTTATAATTCTGACTTGAGCGTGCTTGCTCTCATTGTTATAAGTGTTGTTGTGGTCTTCAGTCCTGAGACTGGTTTGATGCAGCTCTCCATGCTACTCTATCCTGTGCAAGCTTCTTCATCTCCCAGTAACTACTGCAACCTACATCCTTCTGAATCTGCTTAGTGTATTCATCTCTTGGTCTCCCTCTACGATTTTTACCGTCCACGCTGCCCTCCAATACTAAATTGGTGATCCCTTGATGCCTCAGAACACGTCCTACCAACCGATCTTTTCTTCTAGTCAAGTTGTGCCACATATTTCTCTTCTCCTCAATCCTATTCAATAGTTCCGTATTAGTTCTGTGATCTACCCATCTAATCTTCAGAATTCTTCTGTAGCACCACATTTCAAAAGCTTCCATTGTCTTCTTATCCAAACTATTTATCATCCATGTTTCACTTCCATACATGGCTACACTCCACACAAATACTTTCAGAAACGACTTCCTGACACTTAAATCTATACTCGATGTTAACAAATTTCCCTTCTTCAGAATCGCTTTCCTTGCCATAGCCAGTCTACATTTTATATCCTCTCTACTTCGATCATCATCAGTTATTTTGCTCCCAAATAGCAAAACTCCTTTACTACTTTAAGTGTCTCATTTCCTAATCTAATTCCCTCAGCATCACCCGACTTAATTCGACTACATCCCATTATCCTCGTTTTGCTTTTGTTGATATTCATTTTATATCCTCCTTTGAACACCCTGTCCAATCCGTTCAACTGCTCTTCCAAGTCCTTTGCTATCTCTGACAGAATTACAATGTCATCAGCGAACCTCAAAGTTTTTATTTCATCTCCATGGATTTTAATACCTACTCCGAATTTTTCTTTTGTTTCCTTCACTGCTTGCTCAATATACAGATTGAGCAACATCGGGGAGAGGCTACAACCCTGTCTCACTCCCTTCACAACCACTGCTTCCCTTTCGTATTCCTCGATTCTTATAACTGCCATCTGGTTACTGTACAAATTGTAAATAGCCTTTCGCTCCCTGTATTTTACCCCTGCCACCTTCAGAATTTGAAAGAGAGTATGCCTGTCATCGTTGTCAAAACCTTTATCTAAGTCTACAAATGCTAGAAACGTAGGTTTGCCTTTCCTTAATCTTTCTTCTAAGATAAGTCGTAGGGTCAGTATTGCCTCACATGTTCCAATGTTTCTACGGAATCCAAACTGATCTTCCCCGAGGTCGGCTTCTACTAGTTTTTCCATTCGTCTGTAAAGAATTCGCGTTAGTATTTTGCAGCTGTGACTTATTAAACTGATAGTTCGGTAATTTTCACATCTGTCAACACCTGCTTTATTTGGGACTGGAATTATTATATTCCTCTTGAAGTCTGAGGGTATTTCGCCTGTCTCATAAATCTTGCTCGCCAGATGGTAGAGTTTTGTCAGGACTGGCTCTCCCAATGCCGTCAGTAGTTCAAAAGGAATGTTGTCTACTCCTGCGGCCTTGTTTCTACTCAGGTCTTTTAGTGCTCTGTCGAACTCTTCACACAGTATCATATCTCCCATTTCATATTCATCTACATCCTCTTCCATTTCCATAATATTGTCCTCAAGTACATCGCCCTTGTATAGACCCTCTATATACTCCTTCCACCTTTCTGCTTTCCCTTCTTTGCTTATAACTGGGTTTGCATCTGAGCTCTTGATAGTCATACAAGTGATTCTCTTTTCTCCAAAGGTCTCTTTAATTTTCCTGTAGGCAGTATCTATCTTACCGCTAGTGAGATAAGCCTATACATCCTTACATTTGTCCTCTAGCCATCCCTGCTTAGCCATATTGCACCTCCTGTCGATCTCGTTTTTGAGAAGTTTGTATTTCTTTTTGCCTGCTTCATTTACTGCATTTTTATATTTTCTCCTTTCATCAATTAAATTCAATATTTCTTCTGTTACCCAAGGATATCTAGTAGCCCTCGTCTTTTTACCTACTTGTTCCTCTGCTGCCTTCATTATTTCATCCCTCAGAGCTACCCATTCTTCTTCTACTGCATTTCTTTCCCCCATTCCCGTCAATTGTTCCCTTATGCTCTCCCTGAAACTCTGTACAACCTCTGGTTTAGTCAGTTTATCCCGGTCCCATCTCCTTAAATTCCCACCTTTTTGCAGTTTCTTCAGTTTTAATCTACAGTCCATAGCCAATATCCGAAACCTGTCAGTATCTCCAGGTTTCTTCCATGTATACAACCTTCTTTTATGATTCTTGAACCAAGTGTTAGCTATGATTAAGTTGTGCTCTGTGCAAAATTTTACCAGGCGGCTTCCTCTTTCATTTCTTCCCCCCAATCCATATTCACCTACTACGTTTTCTTCTCTCCCTTTTCCTACTACTGAATTCCAGTCGCCCAAGACTATTAAATTTTCGTCTCCCTTCATTATCTGAATAATTTCTTTTATTTCATCATACATTTCTTCAATTTCTTCGTCATATGCTGAGCTAGTTGGCTTATGAACTTGTACTACTGTAGTAGGCGTGGGCTTTGTGTCTATCTTTGCCACAATAATGCGTTCACTATGCTGTTTGTAGTAGCTTAACCGCACTCCTATTTTTTATTCATTATTAAACCTACTCCTGCATTACTCCTATTTGATTTTGTATTTATATCTCTGTATTCACCTGACCAAAAGTCTTGTTCCTCCTGCCACTGAACTTCACTAATTCCCACTATATCTAACTTTAAACTATCCATTTCCCTTTTTAAATTTTCTAACCTACCTGCCCGATTAAGGGATCTGACATTCCACGCTCCGATCCGTAGAACGCTCCTGATAACGACGTCCTCTTGAGTAGTCCCCTCCCGGAGATCCGAATGGGGGACTATTTTACCTCCGGAATATTTTACCCAAGAGGACGCCATCATCATTTAACCATACAGTAAAGCTGCATGCCCTCGGGAAAAATTACGGCTGTAGTTATAAGTAACATCGCAAAACTTTCAGTATTTTCCCCTTCTCTTTTCTGAGTTCAAAATTGTAATAATCTTTTTATTTTTTTTTTAGAATATTGAGTAAAATGATAATACGGTGCACTGGTTTTAATTTTAACGATTCAAAGAATATTTTAACTCTTTAAAATAGATCAGTTTTTTACATAGGGAAACGTTGATATTAGTCAGTGACCACAAATCTAATACCCACACTGAGCGAGATAATAATACTAATTAAGAAAACACAACTTAAAGCCCACGCGACAACAACACTTTCAAGCTCAACTTAAAGTCAGATTTTCAAAAACTCAGCCACTTCAGTTGCTAACTTCTCGCATACCCACTACAAATCTAATTCAATGTCACTCGCTACGTACTGCTAGAATAATAGAAGCAGTTGGATTTTCCATATTCATATGGTTCAGTTGGGGCAAGGGAATCTCCGTAACTGCGTCACTAATAATGAGAACGGGCTAAATACTCTGGTAATAACAGTTCACTTTCGGTCCGTTTGTTCCTGCACTTGATCGTACGATCAATAAAAACTTAAGAACGGCGCTCGATTATTAAATAGTCCACAGTATACAACAATTTACTACCTCGTAGTAACACTTCTTCCACAAATCTACACAAACAGTTAATACTCAACTACCTTAAAGTGTGGTTATCTAAAAACTGCAAACTGCACGCAACACTCAATCCCTTTGGCATGTGCAACTGACTACCATAGGCAATAAAACCGGATCTCGTCAGACACAATTGCTGCCACTCAAACCTTCAAACCTACGACACACAACTACCAATCTTCGAACTAACGGAGCGTACCAGCAACGCTACACTAAGCCCATCGCTCAAAGACCGCTTGACTACAGATCAAGTACAAAACTAAATTACGGGGAGCTAATTTCAATTGATATTCATGAAACAATTCCACTGATTATACCCTAGTATCCTTACTGCATTATCTAATGTTTCATTTAAAAATCTAAATTCACTCATTACAAGCTTCCGAAACCTTTCGAAGAAAATTCACGCAAAATCTACAACCGTCTTGATAATCGATATCGAATTCTACTAGCAAAGTATCGATAGCGAACCACGTAAACGTGTCTCTACCCACCTGCAGAAACACAACAGTCATCTTACCGACTCAAGCTCACGTACTCTTCGGGTCCTCGACAGTGACTAACTGCTTCTTTCCACAAAACCATAGCTGAATCATAAATATAGACAGACGCAGGGCGCTACCATTATTCTTTAACAATCAACGTATAATTTATTGTGGCTGTCGTTTCGTTGCATAGCGGCCAGCTCGCTCGGGATGATCTGTGGGGCGCGTTGCTGCTGTCAGCCACCGCCGCATAGACGATCTTTGCCGCTTCTGGGTGAGCACTTGAAAAGCTGGTTACAATACTGCTTGTCATAGAAGGTATACAAACAAACTGACATTAGTTACAACAAATAAAGCATTTTTAACCCTTTATCTTCTTTACCACGTTTTGCTGCTGTCACAGAAGACTGAAATGACCATTTACGCAACGACACGAAACTGTTCAAAATTAATGTTGACACATTACCGGTATGTTGTTAATATATTTCTTGACATACTGTTTACTAAAACACTATAATCTACGCCCTTTACGTATTCTGATATGGTAATATCATTGACACAATCATTGTGTATGTGATCTTAAATATTTTTGATTAATAATACAACGTTTTTGTACCACAAGTAACACAGCCTCGTTTAGTCTTGAAGGAACTGTTAAGTATTACATCGTTGCTTGCTACACGTATTTTAAACAGTCATAGAATAGTTAAGTTCTGGGAATACTGTAAGTTATTGCTCGTATGTGTCTTAGACATTAAAATAACATGGTGACAATTGACATAAGCATCGTATTGCTGAGGTATTTTAGGGGTATATTTTAGACATGAGAATACTGTCAGCATCACTCTTTTACATGCAAGGGCATGCTGAACAGTAACGCCTCCGAATTTTTTAAGTGCAAACTTTTAAAACTTTCCAAATAAAACAGATGTTATTAGCGTACTACATCTTTATGCTTCATGTCTACATATTTGTAGCCCTCTGCTGCTAGAGATTCCGAATTACAGCGTGTAACATGGCGGCGTGTTACGTAACGGTGCGTGAGAAACAGCGAGCTACAATCGAGTTTCGAATTTGAAAAGTTCATCCACAGACGAAGTATCCTCTCCTTCAGCATCATAATACCAGACAAAATACGAACGCTGCGACATGTGCAACAATCCGACGATTTGGGTTCACTGTCATCGATCATTCTCCATATAGTCCAGACTTGGATGTATCCGATTTTCATCTGTTTCCAAAACTTAAAGAACCCTGCCGAATACTTCACTTTGATAGTGATGAAGCGGTGCAGGCAGAAGTGAGGTTGTAGCTCCGTCAAGAAAGATAAACATTCTATAGTGGCGATATTAACAACCTGGATTTCTCACTGCGAGAAATGTATTCGTCGCCATGGTGACTATGTCGAGAAATAAAAATGTAGGCATGAAGAATAAAGATTTAGAATATTAATGACGATTGTCTTATGTAAAAAGGTTCAAGAAATACGGAGGCATAACTTTTCAGAACGCCCTCGTAATAAATGTTGAGGAGACGGAATATACTCACGGGAAAATATGGGCTTAGAGCTAGAAATGAGACAGGAGAAAGACTAACTGAGTACAGTTCCAATGTTCTAATACGTCCACAATGGACAAGAATTATTTACCAATTTTAATACGAGAAACAAAAAAAAAGAAAATACGGCAATGAGACAGGCAAACCCAGTCGCTAAACAGCTCATTACAGCATTTGAAAATTAGTGTCTTTATATCAGCAAATACTATTATAAAGTATGTTTTTAAATATTTATCCAAAAATACTTTTGATAACTGATCGGACAGACATGAGTTGTTTCTATAAGGCCAAACAAATTAACGCATCATTTCTTTGTTAGTTTTAAAAAGTTGAAAAGGCTAATTCGCTTGAACTTAAGCTATTTTATCGGCTGTATTATACAGAAATTGGACAAATACAAACAACAGAGTGGCGAATATCCGAATATGCACCACGGGAGGAGTACAGTGCAAGCATCACGGGTTTCTTCCACGGGCCATACTGAAACCAATCGTGGGTCGGATTGGGTGATGATGTAAACTGTTCCAGGAAGAACCAAGGAACGTGCCCCAGCACTGTAATCATGTACCAACAGCCAACGTCATCAACTTCAGACGACCAGTTAGCTCTTCGCTGAAACGCTACGAAGTTCCAGCGCTTCCATCTGAGACAACCTGCGAGTTTTTAAGTAACACCTCGTGAACTGTTTACAAGAAAATAAACTCAGGTGGGAAAAGTCAAGGAATATCTCCTAATCTCGTGTCAGAGCTACTTTCTCCCGGTGTAGGGCAGCAGCTCGACATGCCGTGGACTCGGCGATTCGTTGAAAGTCTCCTGCAGAAATATTATGTTGTCTCTGCAGCCGTCCATAATTACGAGAGTGTTACTGGTGCATTGTTTTGTGTACGAACTGATCTTTCAACTGCCGGCCAGGGTGGCCGAGCGGTTCTAGGCGCTACAGTCTGGAACCGCGGGACCGCTACGGTCGCATGTTCGAATCCTACCTCGGGCCTGGATGTGTGTGATGTCCTTAGGTTAGTTAGGTTTAAGTAGTTCTAAGTTCTAGGGGACTGATGACCTCAGAAGTTAAGTCTCATAGTGCTCAGAGCCTTTTTTTTATTTTGATCTTTCGATTACGTCCCATCTATGTTTGATGGGATTCATGTCAGAGTATCTGGGACGCCAAATCATTCACTCTAATTATCAAAAAGGTTCTTCAAACCAATTCGAACAATTACGTCATGCATAAAATTCTATCGTTGTTTGGGAACATGAAGTCCATGAATGGCTGCAAATGGTCTCCAGGTAGGCGAACATAAACATTTATAGGCAATGATCGGTTCAACTGGACCACAGGACCCAGTTCACTTCATGCAGACACAGCCCACACTATTATGCAGCCGCCACCAGCTTGCATAGTGCTTTGTTAACAACTCGAGTCCATGACTTCGTGAGGTCTGCGCCTCACTCGAACCCTGTCATCAGATCTTACCAACTGAAATCTGGACTCTTCTAAATAAGGCTACGGTTTTCCAGTAGTCTAGGATCCAACCGATATTGTTACGACCCCAGGAGGGGCGCTGCAGGCGATGTACTGCTGTTAGCAAAGGCACTCGAGTCATACATCCTACATTTATTTCTGCGATAAGTTCATGCAGTGGTGCTTGTCTGTTAGCGCTGATACAACTTTACTCCAAGGCCGCTGCGCTTGATCGTTAAAATGAAGACCTTTGCCATTGCGTTGTCCATGGTGAGAAGTACCGCCCGAAATTTGGTATTCTCGGCACACTCTTGACAGTGTGGATCTTGGAATATTGAATTTCCTAACGATTTCCGAAATAGAATGACCTATGCGTCTAGCTCCAGCTACCATCCCTTGTTCAAAGTCTGTTAATTCCAGTCGTACAGCTGTTCAAATGGCTCTGAGCACTATGGGACTTAACTTCTGAGGTCATCAGTCCCCTAGAACTCAGAACTACTTAAACCTAACTAACCTAAGGACATCACACACATCCATGCCCGAGGCAGGATTCGAACCTGCGACGTAACGGCCGCGCGGTTCCAGACTGAAGCGCCTAGAACCACTCGGCCACAGCGGCCGGCCGTGCGGCTGTAATCACGTCGGAAACTTTTTCACATGAATCACCTGAGTACACATGACAGTTCCGCCAGTGCGCTGCCGCCTCCTGCATACGTGCAAATCGCATGACTTTCGTCATTTCAGTGTATTCCCAATTTCTTCGTACACTGCAGCAGTTGATGCACTTTCCCACGAGCATCAGAGATGGGCGAAGAGAGTATAAAATTGATTGGTAACTGTTTTCCAAAACAATCCAACGCAGATGCTCGATAAAGCGCAAGTAGAGGTTGAAGGATGTAGTAGTTCATACACATGTTCCTGAGGTTGAGGTAGCAATAGTAAATGTAAAGTTGCTATCAAGGAAGACATATCTGTTAGGTAAAGACACGTACCATCTTAGGAGTTCCGCCACCTAGTATGTCTGCACTACATTCGGTTGGAGAACGATAGTGTCAAAAGAATAATATAAAAATGTAGTGCAGCTCTGTGAGCTAGCCCGAAGTTTAACGATAGGAAGTTTGTCATACTTTTTTCTTCCGTCAGTCGCCTTCTCTTAGTGACGCGGTGGAAACTATCAGTCTATTTGCTGTGAATCAGGAGTTTCTGCTCTCCACAGAATGACTTGCTATATTATTCTGTTCCTGAGCATAGTGTGCATCAATTATGCTTATGATATCCACACAGCGGAAAGCCAGTTACTAACACATCAGGGAAAGAAGGGGTGTAATACGACACAGTTCAGGACTCAGGACGTTACTCAACCCCTGTCTCTTTTTCAGCCTCTACTTATGCAGGGTGAAGAAAATTTGCGCACTCCGACTTCGCAGCGCGACTCCTTACGTACTACCAATACAAAAATGTGTGTAACAGAATTTCGTGCCGCGCATATATCCAGCAGTAAATGGACGTTAGACATTGGCATTCTGGCAACACCGTAATCATATGTACGATAATTATCGTCGTCAGCACAGCTGAGGTGTGCTGTGGAGTTGGTGCAGCGGCTAGAATTTACGGTTAGCATACAGGAGGTCGAGGGTTCGATCCTGGGTCAAGATGTGTTGGTTTTTATTTTATAATTTCATTCTGCCGCATAATACTGTAGATACACCGTTTATTAAGCCATATTCATCCGATATTTACATGCTACATGTTTGGAAATTATTTGCAAATCATGTCGGTAGCCCTACTAATGACGTAAAGTCCGTAACGAAATATAATGGACCTCAATGTAGCAAGAATCTAATCGATGGGACCATTTGTGGAGGATACACAGAAAACAGGTTTGGAACCTAGTAGGTGCAATGGTATGAAACAATTCGTGGTCACGACGTGGAAAACGCTTCCTTAAAAGCTGACCAGTGAAAACGGTTGTACTTCCATTTCTATGTTCGTAGTATTAAGTGCAAACGTTTCATAGAAGACCGACGGTAATCGCTGTATGAAGATTAAAATACCAGATATCGTACCACGCAGACTACATTTAGCAAATAAAATACGCTTACACCCAGGTTTGATAACTCAATCAATTATCAAGAAATAACAATATCTTTAGAAAAACTATGTAATGATAATAATTTATTTATTTTTAGCACTATTAGCAGTAGTTAAAATTGACCTCCTGCATGCTAACCCAAAATGCTAGCCACTTCATTAACTGCACGGCACCAGTCCTAAATGCTGACATATGCAGGTGATTACAGTGTTGCCAGACTGCCAATCTTTAACGTCGATTTACTTCCGGAAATATGCGCGGGACGAAATTATGTGACAGACATTTTTGTATTGCTAGTATATGAGGAATCGCGCTGCGAAGTCTGAGTGCGCGAATTTTTCTTCACCCTGTATAGCATAGGCAACAATAATATAGGCTTACGTCTGTAGAAAATTTACCTACATCTGAGCAGAACACCTGCCTGAAAATACGTGCAGTACAAATATAAATATAGAAAAAATTATAGTTTACCCTCTCGTCGATAGCGCCATCATCGGGGCGGAAAAATAAAAGGCACTGCAATTGTAGGAGACAGAAATTTTACTTTATATCAGAATGCAGTCATATATTAAAGTACAAAGACTGAAATATTTCCTCCATTTCCTTACCATTAATTTCCTGTATCGTCATCTGTTGTTGTTTTAAAGAAGCGATCTGCAAGAAATCTACGAAATTTGTGGTGTGCAAAAAATTTTGATTCATTTACTAACAACAGAGCAGAATTGACAGTTGGCGGGTTTGAGCATCCGTGCTATATGAGATATATATTTATTTTATTATTATAGCAAGCTGAAAACTAACCCTTTCTGTAGCTACCGTGACGCTGTCCCTACTATATCCCTACCCTACTTGCAAAGTCTCGCTAGTAACATTTTTAAAACATCCATCTACATAATGCGGAGTGTGCGCTGATATTAAACTTCCTGGTAGATTAAAACTGTGTGCCCGACCGAGACTCGAACTCGGTACCTTTGCTTTTCGCGGGCAAGTGCTCTACCATCTGAGCTACCGAAATCTCGTCTCCTACCTTCCAAACTTTACAGAAGCTCTCCTGCGAACCTTGCAGAACTCTCTGACAGGAAATTACGAATCCATTCGTACTACTGAAGCGATACTCTATAGGAAAAAATTTGATTACAAATATCTTATGAGGAAGGTGTCAAAACCCTTCTGGAAATGTATATGGAATAAATTTGAGATCACCTGTCGTTAACACTCATTACTTCGCGCGATTAAGACGTAGTTGCTTGCACGAGATTCGAGATAATTCATAACGTTCGAACACTGTATACGTTGCAAAATCTTACTGCAGTATATGGCTCTGCAATTCAAAGGATTACTCTTATTTCCTTTCTTAGGTGTGGCGTCTGTAACTTTGCAGTCTTTTGGTATGGATCATCCGTCGAGTTAGCGGTTGTATATGATTATTATGTATGGATATTGAATCAGCATACTCTGAAACGAATCTGATCGGTATGCAATTTGGGTCCGAAGACTTGCCTTTGTTAAGTGCTTTAAGCTGCTGCTCTACACCGAGAATATCTACTTCTAAGTTATCCATGTTGTTCTTGATTCTAATTATGGAATATTTGCTTCGTCTTCTTTGGTGAAAGACTTTGGAAAATTTTCTTTAATAACTCCGCTTTAGTGGCACTGTCATCGGTAATATTACTGCTGGTTTTCCGCAGTGAAGGTATTGATTTTATCTTGCTGCTGGTGTACCTAACATACGACATTCGATTTGATAACAGATTTCGAAACAGAGTTTCGTTGTGGGAACTATTACAAGCATATCGTCTTGAAGTCCGCGGTAAGTTTCGAGCTTCAGTAAAACATCGCCAATCTTGGAGATTTTGTGTTCTTTTAAATTCAGCATGATTTTTTCGTTGCTTCTGCTTTTTGCGTAGCGTGGTTGATGAGTACCATCTTTTATTAATTTAATAATTTCTTGATGTATGGGGCCACAGCCTCAATATTTTGTCCAAGTGATATCTCCACATAAGACGAAACAAATTTTTGAAATGTGGCACGCACATCACCAATCTCATGTAAATAATTTAAACAACGATTGTTATAAGCAAGCATAATGTGGTTGACAAATGTGTCTAGCCTATTTGCTGTACTTTTGGTATTATACTGCAGATATCTGAAAATGGCCTAAGACCGAAACTGAGCAATGACGTATTCTATATGCCTGTTACGTTAGAGGAATAAAATAGACAGTCTGCGGTGTTTACAGTGATTCCATCATTAAAAGAATTTATTCGAGATAAACCTCTCAATCTATTTCTTTGAATTTAAGCAGCATCCGGTCTTCATTAAGATAGTTAATTGGGAAAGAGAGGAGGCTGTCTCTCAGGAAGGCACAAATCGATTTTTTTCTGCTTTTTTAAAGATATAAATTTTGCGTTTGCTTTCGGTGGATTTGGGTGATACGGTAGTCAGTCTCGCTAAAACGAACTTATGGTGACGAATCCCTGTATCCGTCGTGATGCTCCATATTTACTGAGGATTGTTTGTTGTTAAGAGCTCAAGTATGTTTTTGCAATCAATTACACTTCGAGTGTGTTCCTCAACTAATTGCTCAGAATAATTTTTGGTGAAAGTATTTAGTGTAATTTCTGACAATGTTTTATACGTTCCACCGGCTCTGAACATGTATTTTCGCCAACATATCGAGGCTAGAGAGGTCACCACCAACTATAACTGTATGAGTGGGGTAGCTGTTTAAGACGATTCTGAAGTTTTATTTGAACTGTTTAGCAAATGAATCATCTGAGTTGGTGGCGGGAGTCGATAAAAGGAGGCAGTTATTAATTTATTCCAGTTCTCAAATATAACCTCTAGCCATAATAGCTCACAGGAATCATCGACTTCAACATCGCTACAAGAAAAACTACTTCTAACAGCAACAAGCACTCCGCCACCTATATTTAATCTATCCTTTCTGAACCGCGTTAGGTGCTTTGTAATAATTTCGGTTGAACTTATTTCCACCTTTAGCCAGATTTCGGTACCTATAATGGTTGACCTTCAGTGCTTTCATTTAGCGTGTTTTTTTTTTTTTTTAAGCAACATTATTTATACCACGGAAACAGTAACAAAAATCGCTAGCTTACAATGAAATGACATAAATAAGATGACAGATAATTGCAGTCATAAATTACAGCATTCATAGAATGAGAAATGATATTCAGTCTTTAGCAGTAGCACACATTTAGCATCTTCACTGTCTGTCACATTCAACTGGTGGCAGTTCAGCAGGCACATTTTCTAATGTTTGGAGCTCTGGTTCTTTCCCAACATATCTACGACAATTTATAACTACAATACTGATTGTTACTATGTCTACCCTCTTCCTGTGTCCGTGCTACACGCTTGGAGTCTGAATCCTTTTCTGCACTTTCCCGAGACCCTCAAATCTAAAAGCCCGCCCAGTCCATTCCACACAGCCCCGGCTACTCGTGTAGCCCTTCCTGCTCGTAGTAGACCCCTGACGAATTACGAACTCCAAACCCCACCAGTCTACGGCACAAGCCGGGAAATCTGCAACATACGAATTTTATGTAATGAAACACTTCCCATATATACTACTTTTATTTGCATCGTGCGTACCGTTCCTTCAAAATCATGGATAAGTAAATCACACTAAAATTCTGCACTCCAAGGATATTTGAAAACCGAATCCCGTCTAGCGATATCTTTACGTACACCTGTCACAGCTATCAGACTGTACTATAGATATTATCTTTGTAATTTTAGAGTCGCAATGAAATTCTCCTTTTTCTATCTTACGCACATTTAATTGTCTCTGCTGTCATTCGACGAGGCGAGACTATACCGGGTCTAAACGCCTCGCGTATTAATAAGGTTGTATTGTATCTCATCCTTTACCCTTGCCCAGTGTATTGAGCAGGATGCCCTCCTACCATCTTTCAGTATTCTTTATCATGTTGTCCAACACCTATTTGTTTCACAAAGGGGAAAATTCTCGAACAACACTAACATGGACCTGCTACTACTAATTATTATTATTTATTTTATGGCCTTCATTGGACCACTGTAGTCAAAAACACAAAGTTCTAAACAAGTTGTTACACATGGATACAATTTGGTTCGACAATATCTTAATATATTTAGGTAATATAATTATTAGATGCTATTCTTATATGAAAGGTGTTTTGCTCTTCTGTCTGCCCAATATTTCTTCATTCTTTCAGATATTTTCTTTCTTTCTTCATCTGAGACAACTCTTCCTGTACTCATTTTATTGATTTTCATTTGTAGTCTGGTTTGCGGGTCTTGCAGTATTCTGGTTTTCTCTGTCTTGTTTTTTAGGTCATCTACTGTAATTTGAAGTTCTTTTATATCTTCCTTAATTTCTGTGATCCATTTAATGTCGCTCTTGCTATTCGACAATTTTTGTATTATTTTTTTACTAATTCTGTTTGCTGGAGTTCTCATCAGATGTCCAAAGAATGAGATGCGTTTCTTCCTGATTGTGCTCATGACTGGTTCTATTTTCTTATATACTATTTCATTTGATGCTATTCTCCAATGTCCATTTATTTTATACTGTTTATTTATACATGTCCTAATTATTCTTCTTTCTATTTTTAGTATTCTGTCAATTTCTGCTGTATTAGTTGTTTTGAAGATAGTTTCAGCTGCATACGTTATTTCTGGTTGTGTAACTGTTTTATAGTGTTTTAATTTTGCATCTATAGATAGGCTTTTTTTGTTGTATGTAGTTTTGGTAACGTAATTTGCATAGTTCAGTTTCTTTATTCTATTTTGCCATGATGGCTTCTCATTTAGATTGTATGTTATTATTTCGCCTAAATATTTAAATTTATCAACAATTTTGATTTCCTGTTCTCCTACTGTAATTTTGTTTGCAAGTGGTAGATCAGTTAGCATAATCTCCGTTTTTTCAAATGATATTCTAAGGCCTACTTTCTCTGCTATTTCTTGTAGTGATTTCACTTGTTGCCTGGCTTCTTGAACGGTGTTGGCTAGGAGAGCAAGATCATCAGCGAATCCCAAGCAGTTTAAGCTAATATCATCTTTTGCACTTCCAATTCTTATCCTCTTTGGATTGTCCTTGTACCATTCTCTCATTATGTATTCCAGTGCACAGTTGAAAAGTAATGGTGATAGGCAGTCACCTTGTCTTAAGCCTGTTTTTATGAGGAATGGTTCCGAAATTTCTCCTCTAAACTTCACTTTTGATTTGGTGTTGGTTAGAGTGAGTTGTATTATTTTAATAGTTTTGGATGGAGTCCTAGATTTCTTAAAATTTTTAATACTGAAGGTCTGTGGAGACAGTCATATGCCTTCTTAAAATCTACAAATGTTATTGCCAGAGATTTGTTCCGTTTCTTGTAGTATGCCATAATCAATTTTAAACTAATTGTCTGCTCTGCACAGCTTCTCCATGGTCTGAACTGCTACTACTAAATTGCATTTTGTTGATAATTTTCGTACCAATGATTCGCAATAAAGTTTTATATGTCTGTTAGTTTTATTCTGCAAAACGATGTCTCTATAAAGAAGCCTTCCAGAATAATATTCTCGATTATGTACAGCATCTGAGATGATAAAAAAATGTGCTTAGCCCTTCTAATATGAAGTCTTAGAACTGTGTTACTCTCCGAGCAGTAAGTTAAACTCATCAAATAACGTGTTTGTTCATGCTGCGAACTTTGGGACACTTCGTTAGGTACCTGCTTATGGAAGTAAACGGATTAATGTTTGTTATCTATCGATCGAGCAAGATCCCTCTAATTCGAGGGGAACGGGGCCCGATTCCCCGCTCGATCTTTTACATTTCTCTTCGTGTCGTATTTGATGAAAATATATTTCTGATCATTTGATCTACACTGCTTTCCCTCCGTAAAGATGGTTCATATAACTGAAACCGGCAATGAATAAATATACAACTGCACTAGTGATGAAGCAAATGTGCTATTTAAGGGGGTTTCGTTGGCAGTTGATTGTTGGAGTGCTGACACATTATCGGCGAATCCAGTAATGCTGGCAATTGATGTGTTATGCAGGGGGTCTTATCAGCCTGTATCGCATCAAAAACAGCCTGAAGATGGCGCACTGAAGCGTTGAAACTGGTAGCGACAAAATAAAATAAAATCATAAGGACGGCTGTAGGTGTTTTTATTTATTTGTCACAATTAATCAGTGCCTACAATTACTTATCATTCCAGAACTACAGTTAACTCCAAGAAGATGGAGTAACATTCGGTTCATGCCTAGGGGTTACATTAGCCGATATTTTCGTTAACACTGGAGAATATACGTTTTTAACAAGTTTATTGAAACAGCCATAACATCCTTTATTAATATAAATATGTCGACGATATTTTAATCATATTCGATGACGCAGTAGAATAGAGTAACGTCATGCAATCACAGTTCAACAGTTTAGCCTACATCAAGAAATTAATTTCACTATGGAAAGAGAAAAAAATAAGAGCATCAACATTTTGGATTCGAAAATTTAAAACAATAAATCTGAACACACATTTGATATTTTTCGTAAACCAATGATAACAACGTAATAATCCACAACCAATCATGCCACCCAAGAGCACACAAAATCGGATATTTTAATTCTATGATACACATAATGATCAACTTACCGCTTGACAAAGAAAAGAAAATTGGAAAAGAACTAGATGTTCTCCAAAATGTGGCTATAAAAACAGCTATCCTAAGAAATTAGTGGGCACGTTATTAAAAACGAAAACGAATCAAAAACACACCGATCCCATAGATAAAATTACTGTAATACGACATACAAACGAACAACAGAAAAACAAAGTACTCGTATTGCCGTATGTAGGTACTGTTTCCAGCAAAATTACCATATGTTTCCAAAATACAAAATTATGTACTAGATACAGGAGCACAATCAGTCTACAGCGATTATTGAGACATACACTACGAAAACCGGAGCCTTTTTCACAATCAGGCATCTATAGAATTAGCTGTGAAGGGTGCTCGATATTTTGTATTGGGCAAATAAGAACGAAAGTAAGCACGCGATTTAAAGTACACACCACAGTAAGCAACAACAGGCCAACCACCTTTGCTGCACACTTAGATAAATAGTACTGATAAATCACTACAAATATTAAATAAGTTACAGAATACTTAAATCATGGATGTGATGGAAGAAACAAATTTACATCCGTTAAAAGACCAATCAGACACAGTTTTAAATGAACAAAAAGACTTGCGAAATGGAAAACTCCTAGACAACGTTTTACCAGTTCTGCGAAGAAGCGATATAGAACCATAGAATGTATAAGATTTTCAGGGATTTCAGTACTTTTTCATTAGAGTACTGTGATAAACTTTACATATGAGATCTTTGTAACATTTCTTCAAAAATGACATGGTACAACCTACTAGAGAACAAATATTTCACATTATCCTAAGGAAATTACATAAGTCGTGTACACACCAGTGATGAATGGTAATTGAATGCGTGTAATTGAGAACAAAGATATATATAGCTTCATTAACAAATTTCTGTAAAATAACTATAGTCATCCTAGTACAATTAAGTTAAAAACATCGACCTTATATACGAGTATAAGTGCTTTGCAGCATCTGCTCGAAGTAACGCGCTTCTAAAATAGCGCGAAAAACGTAAAACGTCTTGTAATTTATTTTGTGACAGTTGTAAGCAGTCATAGAGGCAAGAACGTACATGACATGATATACCGTTAAAGAATCGTCCATACAGTAAGTTATGATAATGCTAGAATATTTTTAAATGTGGCTTGTTTTTATGTTAAGCTCATAAGTGTTACTAATACATCCAACGTGCAATGCTTCCCTATTAGATACTTATACTTTAAAATGGCCTAAGGCCGAAATTATCAACTAAAGAGATGGCCATCTGAAAGCATCTTGAACTAAAAAAAAGTATTTTAGTTGATACTAATGCCCTCTGTGATATTGTTCGAAACTAACAGGACCGTCAGTAACTACCAAGGTATTGCATCGGTTGCATTCGAGCGCTTGGATGCACCGGACCCCATGCAGTGAGTCGCGGCTTTAACATATTTTAACAGTTATAGTACACTTTAAGTCAATAAAAAAATTAGGCTCAAAAGAATTTGTACCCTGGTCTACTACCTTCAGAACATTTAGATTCCCCAATGCCCGGACGGTTTCTTGGACAATGTCACGACCGATACCTTTCGCAGCGTTACACAGTCTAAACTGCTCTTCCGGCTGTAATGAACTCGTTATCCAGAGATCTCTGAAGCTTAAAGTTCATTTTTTAATATTTGAATGCATGGTGTCTGTTCCATTCGAAAGAAGAGACGCCACGCAGATCCCGCAGCTGATCGAATCCCTGCCCGGCACACATTTTCGTTGCCGCTGATTCCGCTCAATATCATGCTACAGCTGACAGAAGTGATCCTCTTTCAGTTCACATTTTTTAATAATTTTCTTTAGGTTCTGTGCGATTCATGCGTGGTCCACGTTTTACGAGAAGTAATAAGCATAGCCAAACTTCCTTACTGACTGTGGCAGCGCGCACGCTGGCGGTATGCCGAAAGGCTGACCTTTCGCCAGTTTGCTCTACGCTTATGCGAACTACAGTACAGGTGAAACTTCCTGGCAGATTAAAACTGTGTGCCCGACCGAGACTCGAACTCGGGACCTTTGCCTTTCGCGGGCAGGTGCTCTACCATCTGAGCTACCGAAGCACGACTCACGCCCGGTACTCACAGCTTTACTTCTGCCAGTACCTCGTCTCCTACCTTCCAAACTTTACAGAAGCTCTCCTGCGAAGTTTGGAAGGTAGGAGACGAGGTACTGGCAGAAGTAAAGCTGTGAGTACCGGGCGTGAGTCGTGCTTCGGTAGCTCAGATGGTAGAGCACCTGCCCGCGAAAGGCAAAGGTCCCGAGTTCGAGTCTCGGTCGGGCACACAGTTTTAATCTGCCAGGAAGTTTCATATCAGCGTACACTCCGCTGCAGAGTGAAAATCTCATTCTGGATACAGTACAGGTATCCTCAACTATCTCAAATTCACGTGTTCCAAAAGTCCTGATTGTGGAGACGTAAAAAAGATGAATTTTGGTATTTATAGTAGCTATTAGATGCGGTTTGTATAAGTTCTATTCATAAAATAACTATTTCTCCTGTCAGTCACGATTTTTTTTTTCATTAATTTCATGCACGTCGAGGTCCACGCAATTATTCCCATTTTCAAGTGAGTTTTCTCTTGTATTATGGCATTCATGTGTGATGTTTCCGATGTGTAGTGCCACATTACTCCGTTGCCTTTACTGCACTGTCTGTTATAAACATGAGCACTGTTGTAATGGATTTTGGATCTTTTTACGTAATTAATGGCGAATTTAGAGAAAATTCGTACTTACGGTTTCCTAGTAGTCCACTTAGGCGGGAAAACATCCAGAAATTTACAACGCACACTACTCATTGAAAATAGCAAACGTACACTAAAAAATAGTTATAAAGACGTTTCACATATATTCAACAAACATACTGCTACAATCACTCATAGATAATATATACAATTCTTTCGCGCAGAGAATATTTCTTTGAAGTAATCTGAACCATTATTTGCTTATATATTATTTATAAAGTGTTTCTTCCTTATTTAAGGTTGAATAATATGTAAACTGTTATTGTTCGACTGATTATTGTTTATTTATAACTATTTTTTGGTTACTGGGCCATCTCCAGGAAACAACTGACTAGCGTCCGTAAGGAATACTAGTTCTTAGGTAACCAACCACTATTAACAAAGATACAATCCATTTGCTCAAAATGTTGCTCACCAAACTTGTTTTTAACGTTTGAAATTACACTTAACACAATAGACCATGTTAAACACATTGAATAATTAAACTACACAATATGACAGTATTTTACGTTATGTGGTTATAGTGCTAAAGTTCGTGAGGTCGTGGCATTGGTTTAGAGCTGTCTAACTGAGCTCTAGTCACTTATGCTGTGCAACAAAGCATGTTTTACATTGTAAATTACTAGTGCTCAGTCAATTCTCAGCCAATGTCACGACCTCACAAACTTAACCATTACAAGCTTATAACCTGTAACACTGTAATATTGTGTATTTTAAGTATTTATTCTTTTTAATATTGTCCGTTGCGTAAAATATAATTTACAGTGTTGAGAAACATGTTTGGTGCACAACATAAATGAAAAGTGCTTAATGTGACAGTTTCTCAGCCAGTGTCTACATCTACATCTACATCTACATTTACGTGATTACTCTGCTATTCACAATAAAGTACCTGACAGAGGGTTTAATGAACCACCTTCTAGCTGTCTCTTTTCCGTTCCCTTCTCAACGGCACGCGGGAAAAACGAGCACTTAAATTATCTGGGCGAGCCCTTATTTCTCTTATTTTATCGTGATGATCATTTCTCCCTACGTAGATGGGTGTCAACAGAATGTTTTCGCAATCGGAGGAGAAAACTGGTGACCTCACATGGTGTAGCATTCTAACTATTTAACATATAATACTGTAATGTTTGTAGTTTAATTATTTAATGTGTTTAATGTTGTCCATTGCGCAAAATGTCATTTACTATTTTAAAAACAAGTTTGGTGTACAACATTCTGAGTAAAAGGATTGTATCTTTGTTTATAATGCTCATTACGTAGGAACTAGAGTTCCTTGTCAGTTGTTTCCTGAAGATGGCCCAATAAGCCGAAAACGAAATAAACAAAAATGTGTAGAAAGAAACAGTTTCCTCGTTATTCAACCATAAATACGGTATTGTTTCACCAAGAAGTGACGGAACAATCGATAAATAAGTATTTATTTCTGTGCTGAGTACATTAGATTCTACACACAGACAGACATTCACACACACACGCACCATACCAAAATGTCAAATTACTGGACTTTCTAAATAAGGTCATTATAATATGTTAGTGTTGCTGCCCTCTTACTTAAAAATGAGACTTGAATTTATTGGAAAATTAATTGTTTTCCTCACATGCAGAGCGCTAAAGATCAGTGAAGTTCTTGCAGTTTGTCTCGGGTGAACCATCCCAATAAGGGACCTAAAAAATTCACGGAAAATTCAAGTTACCAGTGTAAGAATCACAACTGAGGCACAAGATTTAGCATTTACCTTCTTTAAATAATGTTCCGGCGCTACCAGCGCCGCTAGACAGAAAACTGAACGCAAAATGTAAAAATCAGAATAAATTTTTGTCTCAGCTCCACGAAGTTATTTTAAAAAACTGCAAATTGCGCAGAATTATTGAAAATAAAGCGGGATATTTTCATTTCATTTCACTTGATAAAATAAACCACTGATCATGGAACTAAAAACATAATGTATTCTTCCTATAATATTACAAGACTGCGCCTCGTAAAAATAGCTTTTTCTGCCAGTCTTCAAAAATATCAGTAATAACTGCAATGAATATAACGCAGTGGCTATTACAATCCCACCCATATTTTCTTGCCTCTTTTTTCTCCAAACAACCGCCAATTCGTCGATGCAATGTTTCAGACCACGTGCCTCTGTACCGCATTCACATCCCCAGAGCGTGAATCTCGGTGGGATTTCGGACGTTATTAGCATTTGACATAAAACATTTTCCGAGACTTTTAATAAAAGCTATTTTTTCCAACTTGTAGCTCTTCTCCCGTCTTTCACCGACAGTTTGATTTTCATTATCCTCGATTTACAAATGAAACTAATATTTTAGAAGGAAATAATTCATCGTATGTAACTGGACGGTTGAAGTATGTAGTGTAGCGCAACTTTACGCTGGCACAGGAAAGGTTCAGTTAATGAAAGGACAAGGCCACAATTCTCAAACATGATTGACGTAATAACAATATAACTTTCTGAGCAAGTTTCATTCCTTGGTACTTAATAAAAAATGTACGTACAGAATCATTGCGCTTCGAGACTTGATCTTAAGCAAGGGTAGACAAACATCAGCTCATTTAGCATTCAACTTTTAGGCAAACTATTAAAATAAAAAATACTAATATATATTTTACCAAGCAGTATTATTTAAACAACAACTACCAAAGCAATCAGAATCCAATAAGTCTGGTACTTCAACTAGAAAAATAACTAGGCCAGAATATAACCTTTGATCTTACTCTAAGCCAGCATCTACCAATGAGCTCACGATTAAAAACTATAAAAAAATAACAACAAAAATCACACAGAGCATAAAATTATAAGACAAAGTTTCTCATAAAAACATTACTCTAATTAAATATAGTACCTCTTAAACAAATTCAAGCTGACAAGTGAATGACTTTACAGTTAATTTCTGCAATAGTTCAACACAGGATCATTAAACAACATTCAAAAATCTCGTGGTTTCAAAATTAATCCACCACTCACGCAACTACAAATGCATCAAGAGAGAATGGTTGTAATTGTGGGCGTATACTTAAAGCAGGATTACACAGCTTTCCTTTCATTACGCATGGACTGCCGCTCTTGGTACGTGCCCTTTTACTCTCCAACAATAAACAGGCCCAACTCGCCCGTCTCCTCAGGTAAATAGTTGTACACACGGGAGAGAACACAAAGTAACAAGACAAACTTATAAAACACACAAACAGATGGCGTTAATTCAACAAGCCTCAAAAACCTGTTTATACGTGCTTCAGGGAATACAGGCCAGACAATAATGACAATTTAAACTACGGCCTGGAAAACTTCAAGCAGCCAATTGGTCCAGTAAACAAAATAATAAAAAACTTAACCACACTTCATAACCATCAAAGCATTTCACTGCTAAGAAAATCGTTCAGGACTGGCAGTTGGCAATACCCATAGCACAGATTGAATAGCTGACGAGAATTTAGAATGAGGCAACAAGAGGCAGCAATACATTAAATCACGTTGTTACCACAGTTCATGGGCTCAAAAAAAAAAAAAAAAAAAAAAAAAAAAAAAAAAAAAAAAACAACTATTCATTGATCCAATGCCGTCGTGAGAAGAAACAAGGCTGTTCACTCAGACTTCCGTCAACCAATGAACGCCAGAATCACCAACGACGCCAGTACCAACAGTCTCAGTTGTAGGCGTTGCCAGCTTATAAGGCCGCACAGCGTACCTCCAAACACAGTGCATGCGCGACTCACGCCTCCTAGCGGCTCCATCTTCACTCTCTTCTGTCTTGCCTCCTCTCAGGCGCGTGCTATATAGGCAAACTTTACGCCAGACTGGATCGATAACCGCTGGGTCAATGTGCACACATCATCTATACTATTATTTCGTGCAGAGAATATTTCTCTAATGTAATCTAAATCAATATTTGCTTACGTATTTTTTACGATGGTAATTATTTATATGTACCAGTATTTTACGGCTGCAGAGTACATTAGAGCCTACATACTCAACACGCACATAATATCAGCAACAGTCACAAACATACGCAATACAACCAAACGTTAAAGCAATGCACTGACTAAATAAAGATTTAAAAAAAGAGAATTAAAAAAGGACCAGTTAGAAGAACTAGAGGTACATTCACAAAATAAAAGCATGGAGATAGAGTATCCAATTAAAAGTTTGAATGTGTCTTCAGACGCTTCGATAGTATCCTTAAAAGCAAAGAAATAAGTACCTGGTAAATAACATATAATGATTCAAATTACGCACAGACATATGTTACTACATCTACATCTTGAACCCCGGCGTTTGGTGAAGTAAGATGGAGGCGACAGCAAGTTTGTACGTAGTACCACCAAGATTTTCTGAAACCAAACGACGATGTAAACTTTACGAGATTGTCTAATAAAGTTCTGCAGTTGTGTACTAGTGGAATCATACATTTTAGAATCGTGTAATGAGAAGAAAATCAAGTTGCACACACGTGCGTTTAAAGCAGACGGTAGTTTTCATAATAACAGTCAAATGGATGAAGACACTTCTTCTTAACGACAAATAGCACGTTCTACTTATAGGATCACTTTCATAAGGAACATACTATTCGAAGAAAAGCCAAAGTTGATCAAAACTGGTTAAAACATATCATCAAGCTACGTCTGTTAATAGTAAGTTTATGTAACCCCCTGAAATGTACATAAACTATTTATTCATTGCCAGTATTTCAGATAAGACAAACTGTAATGTAACTATTTAGGATTATATAGAGCACAAAAGCAAAAATACATAAAATGTTTCTAGTTATTCTTGCATTGTGACCTGTCCCTTTCCTTGTACCTTTCCTGCTGTACGAGAAATTACGACCAAACACGACGCATGTAATAACCGTTTTGTCAAAACTCGGAAGATAACGTAGTTATATCAGTTTATCTCCATTTCTTACGATTGTTTTATCAGTAAATAAACATATTTTTACACGTCCTTTGCGCTCGTTGCCACGTTTCTGTACTAAAATTTTATGTTCAGTAATTCCGACGATACTGTATGCGAGATTGCCAGTCATTTAACGTATATCTGTGAAATTACGCAAGAGAAATATTCTCTGGACGAAAGATTAGTATACATAGCGTATGAACGTTCACAGCATTATCTCTGATGAATGTATATAAAAATCTCCGTGATTGTTTGTTATTGTACATTTGCTGTTTTTAACGTGTTGTGCACTGCTATTTGTGTGAATGATGTTTAATACGTGTGCTTTTCTGCACAAATAGACAGCTAGGAAAATGTAACTCAATTTCGTTTCAAATTCTCCATGTTAAGTCCCCAGTAACACATTTAATATTTGTTCTCTGTCCACTTCATTTAACAATAAACATCAGTTTCATCATCATCGTCTACATCAAGGATTGGACCTGTTGGCTCATTCCGTCTCCTTCTCCCGCGCCCGGGTTCTCGGGTTCGATTCCCGGCGGGGTCAGGGATTTTCCCTGCCTCGTGATGACTGGGTGTCGTGTGATGTCCTTAGGTTAGTTAGGTTTAAGTAGTTCTAGGGGACTGATGACCATAGATGTTAAGTCCCATAGTGCTCAGAGCCATTTGAACCGTCTCCTTCAAAACTGGTCAAGCCATTTCTTCATTGGTCTTCCTAAAGGCCTTTCACCTCTTGATTTCTGTTGTTTCTTGGCATTGGTGATTTTTACATCTGGCATACGATGTATATGTTCTTTCCATCTTGACTAATAGTGTTTCATTATATCAACTACATTTGAGTTCGAGCGTCATCATTTCCCTTTTCATCCATCACAGTAAGTCCAGTCATACATCTTAGAAAATTCATTTCACATGTTTCTATTCTCCTTTCAGCCCTCTTCTTAAGAGTCAAGTTTTCGCAACCATACAGCAGTGCTGGTAAAGACATAGCCTTATAGAATTTTAGTAGGGTATCTCTGTGTACGTTCTCTCCCATGTTCTGCTGAAGTTCCACAGAAATAGTTAAATACTTCTAACTTATTTTGTATTTCATTGTTTGTCCAGTATGTAATACCCCACCCTAAATATTTAAATAACTTGCGAAAATACATGTTTAATTCTGGAAGTACGCATAAAACATCACCCGAAATTGTGCTAAACGTATTCTCTGAAAATTTTTTCTGGCAGTTAGTTCACGAGCCCTCGCCAATAACAAACGGTTGTGAAAACACACTTGACCTCTTAGCAACAAATAATCCTTAGCTAATAACGAGTGTCAAAACGGGTACAGGGATTAGTGAACACAGGGTAGTCGTAACCCCAATATCCTCCAAAAACAAACGCAAAATATACCTAGTCAAAATAGCAGATAAAAATTCACTTGACGCCTTCCTGAGAGATAATCTCCACTCTTCCAATTTAACAATATAAGTGTCGACCAGATGTGGCTTGAATTCAAAGCAGTAGCATCGAGACCAATTGATATATTTATACGAAATAAATTAACAAACGACGGAGCTGATTCTCCTTGGAACACAAAACGTGCTAGAACACTGTTTCAGAAACCACGAAAAAAGGATGCCAAATTTAAACTAACGCAAAATCTCAAAGACATTAAGACACGGTTTTAATAATCTGCGATTTTTCAATCCCCAGCAACGCGGATGCTATTAGTCTAGAGAAAGAAATATATAGAAGTTCTCTCGTAAGAAATTTAATGCAGTTTTATTTTTTTGAAACGTGTGTATTTTCCTAAGGGACCAAACTGCTTAGGTCATTGGTCCCTAGACTTACACACTACTTAAACTAACTTGGACTTACTTATGATAAGAGCAACACACACACCCATGCGCGACGGAGGACTCGAACCTCCGGCGGGAGGGGCCGCGCAATCCGTGACGTGGCGCCTCAAACCACGCGGCCACTCTGCTTGGCTTTATTTTGTACTGGCAAACATTTTCACTAGAAGCCGTAGTTATCCACACATTCAAGATAAAAATAAAGCAGAGGTCTTTAAACGCCCCTTCTCGCTCACCCGTCACCCCCACGCTCACACCCCGCCTGTCAGAATAAAAATTGTATTGATACTCCCATTTACCACTGTACAAAAATTTGCGACTACCCCAGTCTACCTTTGGTCTTCGTTGATTGAATATGGAAATGAGCGTATGGCGTCAGTGGCCGGGAGTTCCCAGGCGGGACGTTCGGCCGCCAAGTGGAAGTCTTACTGAATGCGGTGCCACATCGGGCGACTTGCGCGTTGACAATGGGGATGAAATGATGATGAGGACAGCACAACGCCCAGTCTCTGAGGGGAGAAAATCTCCCACCCCATCCGGGAATCGAACCCGGGACCCCGTGCGTGGCAATATAAAGCGCTGACCATTCAGCTATTGGGGCGGACGTTGACTGGACAAATGCAGCGCCTCTCACATCGAAAAATATCATGCATATATGCCGTAATACACGAAAAAACACCCTTGAAAATGGAATCATTTCCCCAAACGTGCTATACAGGAAAGAAATGAACAAAAAATAGTGAGTAGCAGCAGCAAAAGTTATCTTATGAACAAACACACAGAAAATTACTCAGCCGCTTTGACACTGTTACGGTAGGAAGGTAATAAAATTTTTCCCGCTACTAGACTAAAAATCGGCAACGTACAGCTTATTTCAGGTTATCAAAGATGATATTAACTAACTATTAAAAATAATAATGAAAGGAAAATGGCTACCATTTCATATCGTCTTCGTCAAGAAATACAAGAAAAATATTTATTAATTCATTCATTATGTTGCTAGTGAATAATACAACAACTGATTACAATGAGTCTTTTTGCTCTGTACTATAGCTTAATGATCATGGGAGATTCATTTTTTGAATATTACGTAAAATCTTTAAAGAGAAGGAGACTAAGGTGGAGTGTAGAAACAAAACTTCAATGTGATGATAGTGACTAGAAGTATGCGAATTGTAGCTAATTTTTCAAAGATATTGACTTAAATAAGTTCTGTGCTTAGATACGTATATTACATTGAGTGAAATAATATTTGCAGTCAACCACTATAATTTTCTCATAATTACGAGTAATTACATTGTTGGAATCTAAATACGTTTACTTCATTGGCAACATTTAATAACGTAACGAACAAGAACACACAACAGCCCGAGAAAACATCGAAAGACAGAGCCAAGCAATAGTTATATAAAACAAAGAATAAACATGTGTCAGAGGTCATGTTGTGGACCATAAGTATTTTGCGGCTTACACATGTCACTTACCGACGTAAGTGCTTCTGTTGACGCGGACGTGACGTCCACATCTTGTGAAACAGGTTTTGTCAAGGCTGTCGTTGAGTCATTAGGGTTGATGTCCGATGGCCGTTGCAGTGGAGTGGCGGGCGGATCTGTCATGTACGTGGTACGTCAATCAGGTGATTCGTTAGTACCATCGTAGAAAGTGAGGAAATCGGGTTTAAGGAGGTCAATGAGATTATATTTGTTGGAGTACCCATAACATTAATTTACACAATTTTTCATCGCTGCTGATGACCGGATACGGGCCATCATACGGTGGCTGCAGATGCTTCTACACAGCTTCATATTGAATGAACGCTTGGTCTATTTCCAAAGGTCAGTATCGATAAAACGACGGCTATTTTGTTGACTTCTCGGCGCAACAGGACGTACCTGACGGACTGAGAGCGCAGATGGTGGTCAATGCCTGGTGTTTCGATAAGATTATTCGATATGATGCCGAGGAGCTCACCAGTCAATCGAAACGGTTGACCGTAGACGAGAATTGCCGCTGTAGCTTTTAGATCTTCCTTGATGGACGAGCGGACGCACAGGAGGAGATTTGGCTGCGTTTCCGACGTACAAAAAGACGAGTGCTTTAAATAGATAAGGTTCAAATTGCCTGCCTCGGTCGACGGTAATACGAGGGCCTACTCCATAACGATCCATCCATCAGCAAAAGGATGTGGTTGAAATCTTTTCGCCCGTGATGTCTGACGTGTTCGCTACCTGGTGGACACAAGTAAACAGCCCAGGTATAGGGAACAAACAAAAGTTTCTTGAACACAGTTCCCACAAAATATTTTCCAGAGTGAAACAAAAGAAAGGGTGGTTGTTCAATAAGTAAAACAAAACAAATTATGGTTCGTAACGGAGGCACTTAGGCTTCCAGAATCACAAAGTAAATAAGTTCCGCGACATTTGAAAGAGTTATACAGTATTCAGTGAACACAACCCTAAATTATTAAGAGCTTTACGTCAGAAACGGTGAATTAATTTCTGTATCACACACTCTTGAATGTAAGAGCTTTACGTCAGAAACGGTGATTTAAGTTTCTGTATCACACACTCTTTAATGATCAGAGAGTTGAAGTCCTAATAACTTCAAGTTAAAACGGGGAAATAAGGTCTCCCTTTAGGTTTAAGGCCACAGTCAAAATCCAACATTCAGTCAATAAGAGTAAACACTCAACAACCTTTGTGGTGTACTTCGCTGAAGAAGTATTGAGAGCCAACAGTACTGAAATGTCTAAGTTCGAGAAGAATAGAAACTTCCAGTCTGAACTATCTTGTTGGCTAGAAGAACAACAGTCTAACTGTACCATGACTCAACGAACACGCTGCTGACCACTTAAGGGTCCCAGCTGAGGAGACGGCGATAGCCCAGCCCTTGATGCGGAGTAGTGGAGCTCTTATGGGTGCTGGCTGCAACAGAATCGCTCCCCAGAGCTCGTGTCCTGACCTAAATAGCCGCCTCGTTGATAGATATTTACAAGCTATTTTCAGCACGTACATGTTGGATGCATGAAGAGGAGCTGTTTGTCAACTCCCAGTACCATCACGGTATACGCTGCCTGAAGACGTGACTGGAGTGCTGTTGCCACCCTCTGTGTGGTCTGCCCACAGAAAAAAATGGGTCTGAGCACTACGGGACTTAACTTCTGAGGTCATCAGTAGCCTAGAACTTAGAACTAGTTAAACGTAACTAACCTAAGGACATCACATACATCCACGCCCGAGGCAGGATTCGAACCTGCGACCGTAGCGGTCTGCCCACAGAGTTCCGGGATTGTGGAGTTCCATGTCATCTGCGCTGTAGGGGCTGAATTCGTTGCAAATGGCATGACGAATAAGTTGTGCGTTGTGCCGACGGTGCGTGATGTCTAGGGTGCCACGGCAATATCAACCATGGGAAACACGTTAAGTCAACGAGGGAAGTGGTCAATGGCAGTTAGGCAGTAAGTGTGCCCTTCAGAGGGTTGTAAAGGTCTGACTGTGTCTAAGTGTACGTAGCCGAATCGTTGGTTTGATGGGATAAATTTACCGTACGTTGCCCTATGACGAATGATCTTATTTCGTTGATGGACTACATACTGGTACGCAAATTACTTACAGTCTTTGTCTATATCTGGCCACACAAAATCTCGCTTAACCAGGCTTGTCATAACACAGACCCTAGGATGAGACAAATCATGCAACGACGCGATTTCCTGATGTCGGAAATTGGCTGTCACGAACAGGTATGGCTTCTAGCAGCTCTTTCTTGAGGTGGACTATGCGAGTCATGAATTGCCTTGTAAAGTCCATTTGAAGTTGCTTGTCTACACCCTAACTTCATGGTGGCCTAATATAAAAGACGAAACCGGTCGTTTGAACTTAAGTTCCAAACTAATATTACTTAGTAAAATGACAAGCAGTCTGCTCTAAAGATAGGGTACACCGTATTCGCCACGATGAATTGCCACTAAAACTTGTGACGGAGGCTTAAGTTTAGTGACAATGGCACACGACCATACGTCTGGGTTGTAGAACCGTTGGGGTCAGAGAGGCGACAGTCATCACTGTTGCAATAATGCAGACGGGAAGATGGGTACTTTGATACGTCGGCTCCTGCGTCCAATAGGAATTACCTTATTGTGTATTTATACGCGAGAAACAGTCGACGGCTACCGTTCAGAGACCCAGTCGCCGTCATTACTGACTCCCGGGTATGTTCCCTATATCACACGGGGGACTTTATTTCCGCTCATCAAAGGCAAACCTCCTGTGATACGAACAAACATTTGCTGCCGAAAGCGATCCGTTGCGTTTCCTCAGTGAGCGGTGGCGCTGTGAGCGGCGACTGGAACGCTGTGTTTGCAGAGCAGCGACTTGGAGTAAGTTCAGCGGTTTGTGTTTGCAATGATGCGAGGGTATTGTCTGACTGTGGGCAAGTAGCTGCTGCACTTGTGGACGGTTACATATCTGCGATATGGTCTGCAGTTTGTGCTAGTGCGTCAAGATCGCCGGCGCATGCTGTTAGTACCTTCTGCGCATCTGGTGGTAGGCGCGGCACCCACATGTTGCGTAGAATGTCTTTGTTGAAGGCGTTATTTGCGAGAGCCTGCAGACGGCGCGGTAACTGCGAAGAGGGGTGGTCACCTAACTCCTCAGTACGAAATAACTTTTCTAGACGCTTTCCTTCTGGCTCTGTCAGGCGTGTGATTAAGACCTTTGTAAAGGTTGAGTACCGATCGGCGCTGTACTTCCGTAGCCATTTATTCATTAAACGCTGCGGCAACGTAACTGTACTTAGTTTCATTGGCAGTTAGGTAAGCTAGCACAAACTGGCTCTCAAATTGTGTAAATACAAGATTACTGTCAAAATGGTGGTGGTTTGACCGTGACATGGTTAATTAGTGCATTTGTAGGCACGTGAACTTCAAATGGTTCAAATGGCTCTGACCACTATGGACTTAACTGCTGAGGTCATCAGTCCCCTAGAACTTATAACTACTTAAACCTAACCAACCTAAGGACATCACACACATACATGCCCGAGGCAGGATTCGAACCTGCGACCGCTGCGGTCGCGTGGTTCCAGACTGTAGCGCCTAGAACCGTTCGGCCACCCCGGTCGGCCGCACGTGAACTGCCGGTGGCGGGTCGTGAGTTGCAGAAATACAGTTCAGTGTGTGGAAAGTGCGCGACGTGGTTGGAGCGGTTGTTTCGTGTTCGAAGCGGCTCAACTGCAGTTACGGCTCAAATTACACAGCTACTCAAGGAAATAGGAAGCTAGGTATCTTTTCTGATGGACAAACTTGTGGTTGTGCATAGTTTTAATTTTGACTAGAGAACCAATTTCATTATTACAACATTGCAGAATCAAAGAAAAATGGCAATATAAAAATTTAATACGGACCTTTGTCCTCTTAAAGAAATTACAACTGGCTTAAACGTCTGCCCCTTTCCCATTTTTTCCTTTTTTTTACTGGTACGACACACACATTTATTTTTCACAGGCTGAATTACATTAAACACAATTAAGAATTTAATTAAACAATTAATTTGAATGAAGCCAAATTTGAACAGCCATAAAAATCACTAAAACTTCATGGGCACAAGAGAAAAATAAAAATTTAATAAAACTGAACCGGCAACATAATAGTACACAGTCCAAAAATTCTCATACTAAATCACAAGGTAGCCAAAGAAGGAGAACACGGAGTTGAAAAACCTCACCAAACAGAAATGATAGCAAGGGTTACAGCGTTTCCCAACAATAAGCAAATTATTAAAATTTACATTAAATAAGAATGACGGTTGTTATCTCAACCACTAGTATAATGTTTGTAACTTCCAGAAGCAATAAGGTTATAAATGGAATTACTCAGAATCTTTCTAAAATTGCAACTTAACTTTAAACAGCAGAATTCAAGGCCATAACGGCACTCGCAATAAATAACACTGCGGAAGACAGACAGCGCCAGCTTTCGCTGCCCAAAACTTGTGTACAAGATCGCATAAACTGGCGGAGGTGTAATCCGACTGGGCCCAACATAAGTAGCCCTGACAGGGATTTGTAAGCAGCACCGACCCCGCAGCACAAGTAGTCTTAACAAAATTCCCTGCAGCACAAATAAATTCCAATAGGTGCAAGCTCCAGTCACAGCCAAGATTATAATCAATAATAATTGCGCTCCCAAGAGATAATGCAAATTCTTAAGGAGCGATCCTGGAAAAAATGGTTCAAACTGCTCTGAGCACTATGGGACTTAACTTCTGAGGTCATCAGTCCCCTAGTACTTAGAACTACTTAAACCTAACTAACTTAAGGACATCACACACATCCATGCCCGAGGCAGGATTTAAGCCTACGACCGTAGCGGTCGCGCGGTTCCAGACTGTAGCGCCTAGAACCGCTCAGCCACAGTGGCCGGCGATCCTGGAAGATTAAGTCTTCTAAGAAGTTAGCAAAAATTTAAGACACCATTTACAGTAGGCTTAAGGAAATTACCATTAAATAATTATACCAGATGCTGCTGGACCAAGTGATTAAACCAACCCCGAACCAATTGTGTAGAATTCTACGGCTGCTGGACACGTACACAGTCCCGGCCAAGCTCAGACCGGACAGTGTGTCCTAAAATAGACTAAAATTTCCGTATAAATCACTTAAAATTACACACACTGTACATGTCCTGAAGCAGAATAAGCAGTACATAAGCCTCAGTGGATAAGCTACTGTGGATCGAAGTTCAGAACAATCCTTAACTGATCTCCGGCAGATACATGCCACCACAAGTCTCACACACGTTCACCGGTTAAAATCAGAATAAGGATCATGCGTAACTTCATGCTTCCAGTTACGCGATGACAAGACGTCCAGCATGAGACGACGGACCCGCCAACGTCTCGCACGCAAAGGTCCCGACTAATCAACACCGCACACCCGGCGCGCGGACCGGCGAGGGCGGCGAGGCCCAGGCACAGCGGATGGAGACGAGGGTTTCCTTTCAAAACAACGTTTCCTCGTCGAACGCCGACCGGAGAGAGACCCGGGCCACACGCCAAGCCGGAAAACTAAAGGAGGAACAGTCAGAGATACAAGGCCAGACGAGTGTCGATATCAGAGACGCAAGTGGAACATAACTAGCGCCCGTGATGACTGGGTGTTGTGTGATGTCCTTAGGTTAGTTAGGTTTAAGTAGTTCTAAGTTCTAGGGGACTGAGGACCACAGCAGTTAAGTCCCATAGTGCTCAGAGCCACTTGTACCGTAACTAGCGCCAGTCGCCACTGCTCAAAAATACTAAATATAGACAGGCTGCGGACATGTATTTACAAATTACACTACTGGCCATTAAAATTGCTACACCACGAAGAAATGCAGATGATAAACGGGTATTCATTGCACAAATATATTATACTACAACTGACATCTGATTACGCAATTTGGGTGCATCGATCGTGAGAAATCACTATCCAGAACAACCACCTCTGGCCGTAATAACGGCCTTGATACGCCTGGGCATTGAGTCAAACAGAGCTTGTATGGCGTGTACAGGTACAGCTGCCCATGCAGCTTCAATACGATACCACAGTTCATCAAGAGTAGTGACTGGTGTATTGTAACGAGCCAGTTCCTCGGCCACCATTGACCAGACGTTTTCAATTGGTGAGACATCTGGAGAATGTGCTGGCCAGGGAAGCAGTCGAACATTTTATGTATCCAGAAATGCCCGTACAGTACCTGCAACATGCGGTCGTGCATTATCCTGCTGAAATGTAGAGTTTCGCAGGGATTGAATGAAGGGTAGAGCCAAGGGGTCGTAATATATCTGAAATGTAACGTCCACTGTTAAAAGTGCCGTCAATCCGAACAAGAGGTGACCGAGACGTGTAACCAATGGCACCCCATACCATCACGCCGGGTGATACGTCAGTATGGCGACGACGAATACATGCTTCCAATGTGCGTTCACCGCTACGTCGAAAAACAGGGATACGACAATCATGATGCTGTAAACAGAACCTGGATTCATCCGAAAAAATGACGTTTTGCCATTCGTGCACCCAGGTTCGTCGTTGAGTACACCATCGCAGGCGCTCTTGTCTGTGATGCAGCGTCAACGGTAACCGCAGCCATGGTCTCCGAGCTGATAGTCCATGCTGCTACAAACGACGTTGAACTGTTCCTGCAGATGGTTGTTGTCTTGCAAACGTCCCCATCTGTTGACTCAGGGATCGAGACGTGGCTGCACGATCCGTTACAGTCATGCGGATAAGATGCCTGTCATCTCGACTGCTAGTGATACGAGGCCGTTGTGATCCAGGACGGCGTTCTGTATTACCCTCCTGAACCCACCGATTCCATATTCTGCTAACAGTCATTGAATCTCGACCAACGCGAGCAGCAGTGTCGCGATACGATAATCCGCAGTCGCGATAGTCTACAATCCGACCTTTATCAGAGTTGGAAACGTGATGGTACGCATTTCTCCTCCTTACACACCGAGCGAGGTGGCGCAGTGGTTAGACACTGGACTCGCATTCGGAAGGACGACGGTTCAATCCCGCGTCCGGCAATCCTCATTTAGGTTTTCCGTGACTTCCCTAAATCACTCCAGGCAAATGCCGGGATGGTTTCTCTGAAAGGGCACGGCCGACTTCCTTCCCCATCCTTCCCTAATCCGATGAGACCGATGACCACGCTGTCTGGTCTTCCCTAAACCAACCAACCAACCAACCAACCAACCTCCTTACACGCAGCATCACAACAACGTTTCACCAGGCAACGCCGGTCAACTGCTGTTTGTGTGTGAGAAATCGGTTGCAAACTTTCCTCATGTCAGCACGTTGTAGGTGTCGCCACCGACGCCAACCTTGTGTGAATGCTCTGAAAAGCTAATCATTTGCATATCACAGCATCTCCTTCCTGTTTGTTAAATTTCGCGTCTGTAGCACGTCATCTTCGTGGTGTAGTAATTTTAATGGCCAATAGTGTATATTCCTTCCACTGTCTCTGCGTCACACTGTAAGCATTATCGATTCGTTGTAGGCCACCTTGTTTAATGAATGCAACGATTCCAATGACTACGTCCTTGCCGCGGTAGTAACACCGGTTCCCATCACACCACGAAAGTAAGCTCTGTCTGGCCCGTCTGGAACATGGATGGGTCACCGTCTGGGTCAGCCGAGCGGTGACGGAAGCGCAGTGCACTCGGCCTGTGTGAGGCCAATTGAGGAGCTGCTGGTCAGTAGTGGCTCCGTCACAACTGACAATGGCTGGGAGAGCGGTGTGCTGACCACGTGCTCCTCCATATCCGCACGAGCGGTGGCTATCGGCTGAGGATAACACGGCGGTCGGTTGGTACTACTGAACCTTACGAGGGCTGTTGGGTGGTTATAATCTCACTATTGAGCGCCCGTAAGCCCCAAACACACACACACACACACACACACACACACACACACACACACACACACGGCACACGAATACGCACAAGGCCTATTGGGAGGAAGAATAGTTTCAACAAATTATGGAAAAATAATTCAAAAACCAAAACACCTGCAATTACAACGCAAAATTTGTGCCACGACTTGGATGTAACCTGAATTTTTTACTCTTCGCGGGCAACCGCTTTGTGATTAGGCTCTCCACTCGATTCAAATTCTGAATGTCATTACATTTTTCCTCCACATATTGTACACTTGCAACGCTGAATTCTTGCTCAGCTGACACTGGGGGAGGAATTGATGACAAATTTTTTGTCTTGTATGAGCAAATTACGACTTGTTTTAGTACGAATAGAACCTCATAACATCACTTTAACTGTTTAACACTCTGCTAACTAAGGGACCGTCCGAACTTCCCCTCATCAATTTTAAATCATATTGACAGAGTGTGTAGGACATGACTAGGGCTTCTACATATGTAAAAAGGAAGACCCAACTCTATCCCGTTTCCGACAAAATCGAATTTAAAAATTTCGTGCGTGAGCATGTACTTTGTAAGGTCGCTAGTACTCAACTATTCCGCAGCCGAGTGAGTAAATCCTTAGTTTGACACGCGCCAGGTCTCTGGATCGGATCTCGCTGCCAGTACTTGTTTTCATTCCGACGGAATTCTAATAACAGATTTTTTATGATTGTACAAATTACCAATATTTAACTATTCATTTACTATCTTCCTAATATTTATTCTAAAAAAAAGGGAGAAAAGTTTTTTCCTTCATGAGATCGTAAATTAAAAAATGCATACACTAGGACCTTTAAGGAGATCAGTATAGTCAGTTTATTTATATTGTTGTACCTACATTTGTTGCAGGTGTAACATGTAACCCGTGGAGCACTGCACGAATCACGATGATGATCGTAGAAACATGGAATACGATAATTATTTACGATATATAGCACGTCTAGTGAAAGCCGAGTTATTGCAACTGCATGGTTTTTTCATTGTGTCTAGAATGTAGACTGGTTTTCCGCAAGAATTGAATAATTCCCCCTCGAAAATATATTAATAACTTAGCATTTTTTCGACATTTTGATGATACCAATTATTTTGTAAATTTTATTGTGATTTTTGTGTTATTAGTTATGATTTAAAATTGAAGTAATTACTGAGTAAAACAAATTTTCTTATTTTTAAAATTTTCTCTCTCTCTCTATTCGTTTAGTTGGTTCCGACTCTTCGTGACCCCATGAACCAAATCACGCCACTTTTTCCTGTCTTGCACTTTCTCCCGTAGACCTTCCAGGTTGGAGCACATTGCTTCTGTGATGCCATCGATCCATCTCATCCTCTGACGTCCTCTTCTTCTAGTTCCTTCAATCTTCCCCAGCAGTAATGTTTTTTCCAGCGAGGCATGCCTTCGCATTGTGTGTCCAAAGTAGGTCAGCTTTTGTTTTAACATTAGACCTTCCAGGGAGAAATCTGGTTTAATTTGCTCCAATATTGATCTGTTGGTTCTCTTTGCAGTCCATGGAACTCTAAGAAGTTTCCTCCAACACCACAATTCGAAGGAGTCAATTCTTCGCCGTTCGGCCTTTCTAATGGTCCAGGTCTCACATCCATACATCACAACTGGAAAGACCATAACCCTCACAATACGGATCTTTGTTGCTAGTGTTATATCTCTGGACCTTATAACCTTGTCAAGGTTTGACATCGCCTGTCTACCGAGCAACAGGCGTCTCCGGATTTCATGGCTGCAGTCGCCGTCAGCAGAGATCTGGGAACCGAGATAACTGAATGTGGTCACTACTAATTTTAAAATTTTACTAAGTTCAAAAATAATCAAAGTGTTCCATCGACGGATCGGCATCCTCGAGGCGCTTCGTCAGAGGAAAAGCTTGGGAACGACTGGTTTTTTCCAAAAAAACTTGGTTTACAATCATAAACTGTTCTCGGCCATCACGCAGTTTCACTGTGCCCCATGCATATCGAAGCTTATCACCGACTATTTGTGCAGGTAACTGACAAAAAAAAAAAGAAAAGAAACAGAAATACCAATAGCGAGTTTCGATCCAGAGACCTGGCGGTTATGGCACTAAGCGCTTACGCCCTCAGTTGGCTGGGTTGCAGCCGGCCGATGTAGCCGAGCGGTTCTAAGCGCTTCAGTCCGGAATCGCGCGACTGCTACGGTCACAGATTCAAATCCTGCCTCAGGCATGGATGTGTGTGATGTCCTTAGGTTAGTTAGGTTTAAGTAGTTCTACGTTCTAGGGGACTGATCTCAGATGTTAAGTCCCTCAGTGCTCAGAGCCATTTGAACTATTTTTTCGGCTCGGTTGCAGACTCCTTGAAGACTAGCGACTGTATCAAGCTTATAAGTACGCCAAACATTTTCAGAAACTCGAGTTTGTCGAGAACAGTTGAGAGTTGCGTCTTTCAGTTTGCGTACTTTGAAATCCTGCCCTACAAATTATGTCAATATGCATGAAGTAAGTGAGGGGAAGCTCGTGCGGTCCCCTTGTAAGTGACGTGACGTTGTGCTGACGTTCTGCCACACACCTCTATTTGACGATGGCGTTCCGTTCCGTTCACGCCTACTGTGGATCGGCCTATTCATCCCGCTGAAGCTCGTGAGGCGTCGCGTGCCGTTGCTTACCGCAAAAGTGGGGCGTCGCGGCGAGCGGCGAGCTGCGGGCTGGTGGCTGGTGGAGGGGCGTCCAGCGCAGAGCGATCAGCTGGCCTCCGCCGCAGGTACACGGCCGCTCACTCAGTTGTCCGCCGACCGCCGAGCAGTAGCGAGCCCGTCACATCCGCTGCTGGTATCGCCGACACAGTGGGGAACGGCCTGCGCGCTGGAGAAACGTAACAGTCTCAGGTACGCCATCGGCCGTTGCGTCATCGCTCATTCTCCTGCACGGTATTTCCTGTGAATGATAAAATTTTCCGAATCGTTAGGCGGCGTCATATTCCTTTTCAAACTTCTCCAATGCTTGGCGTTTCGATCTCTCTGCTAGGATTCTCTTCAGGGTTCCACTGGTGAACCGGAATAGCTGAACAGTTACATTTCCACGGCCTATTTAACGTTGTCAGGAGCTGCGAGCGTTGCTGTTGGACGTGCTAGCTGCTTGGACTCCCACTTGACTGTCAAGTATTGTTGGTTAGGGCAGGATGTTTGTAACAGAGTTCGTCTACCGCCACTAGCTGAGGTGCCCGCGGCACCTTTTCGTGAAGCGGAGATCTCTAGGGTGTTGCGAATTTGACGGACGAGATGACAGGAAACAACTGAATTAGCTACAGAGTCCTAAGCCTTCCTTCAACCACTGTATGCCCTGATATACGATTCTAAGGTGTAAAATGCTACGATATTGCAGTGCCTGCTTTTGTACGAAGTACGACGCAATGTTTCTACGGACATGCATGCCTCTCCGAAGAAATTTCATTCAAAAGCAGGCACTGCAATATCGTTTGTTTTTTTTTTCGCCGATACCAGACTAACGACTTACGATTAAATGTCTCCCTATACTGGAGTTACAGTAAGTGTACGAGCACTGGTTAATGACACACGAGCAACGACATATGGAAGATCGGGACTGATCGAAATACCGGGTGATCAGAAAGTCAGTATAAATTTGAAAATAAATCACGGAATAATGTAGATAGAGAGGTACAAATTGACACACATGCTTGGAATGACATGGGGTTTTATTAGAACAAAAAAAAAAAAATACAAAAGTTCAAAAAATGTCCGACAGATGGCGCTTCATCTGATCAGAATAGCAATAATTAGCATAACAAAAAATGTTCAAATGTATGTGAAATCTTATGGGATTTAACTGCTAAGGTCATCAGTCCCTAAGCTTACACACTACTTAACCTAAATTATCCTAAGGACAAACACACACACCCATGCCCAAGGGAGGACTCGAACCTCCGCCGGGACCAGCCGCACAGCAATTAGCATAACAAAGTAAGACAAAGCAAAGATGATGTTCATTACAGGAAATGCTCAATATGTCCACCATCATTCCCCACAATAGCTGTAGTCGAGGAATAATGTTGTGAACAGCACTGTAAAGCATGTCCGGAGTTATGGTGAGGCATTGGCGTCGGATGTTGTCTTTCAGCATCCCTAGAGATGTCGGTCGTTCACGATACACTTGCGACTTCAGGTAACCCCAAAGCCAATAATCGCACGGACTGAGGTCTGGGGACCTGGGAGGCCAAGCATGACGAAAGTGGCGGCTAAGCACACGATCATCACCAAACGACGGCAGCAAGAGATCTTTTACGCGTCTAGCAATATGCGATTTTTTTTTTTTGTTCTAATAAAACCCCATGTCATTCCAAGCATGTGTATCAATTTTTGCCTCTCTGTCTACATTATTCCGTGGGTTATTAAGTTTTCAAATTTATACCGACTTTTTGATCACCCGGTAGCTAAGGCGACTGCTCACGACAAGCACGGAGCAGTGTGGCGCAGTAGTTAGCACACGGGACTCGCACTCGGCAGCACAACGGTTCAAACCCTCGTGCGGCCATCCTCATTTAGGTTTTCCGTGATTTTCCTAAATTGCTTCTGGCAAATGCCGTTATGGTTCCTTTCAAAGGGCACGGCCGATTTCCTTCCTCATCCTTCCCTACTCCGAACTTGTCCTCCGTCTCTAATGACCTCCCTGTCGACGGGACGATAAACACTAGTCTCCTCTTCCTAGTGACAAGCCGGAAATGCGGGTTCGAGTCCCGGCCCGGCACAAATTTTTACTGTCGTCATTAAATTCTACAGGTGGAAGATGTCCGTATTCCCAACTGCGAATACATTTACTGTATGAAATTTTATCTGCTACTTAGTCTGACACTTTCTAAACTAGTACAGCATTACTAATACAAGTACTATCTCAGTGTCTATACATTTTCACAGCCCATAACCTAAACGACAGTAAATCATGTCGATGCAGGGTCCTGAAGTACTGCAACCCGCTTTTCATGGTGTACACCATCAAATTTGAAAATTGTGAACGAGAAATCACAATCATATACCTACTAAATCTGTAAACAACTACTTGAAACTTCTTTATTAAGGTTATTCCGGCGAAATCTAACAGTAGGTTCTCGTGACAATTCCTTTGCTTACAGTTCAATGGACAAGATTTCAGTACGACTAGGCTTAAGGAGCTCCGACTGGTGTAAAATGCATACCTGCCCAAAGATACTCCATTCGTATACTTTTCTTCGGTACATCAGGCGTCAAGATGAAGAATGTTCGCTAAAGCCAGAAATACAGCGCGAACGAACGAGTGAAAGAGTGATCACATCAATTTACTAGGCGCTGCAGGTGCTGATCGCCAATGAACGCACACAGCCTTTAAGCTGCTGCGTGCTTGTTGGCCAGTTTGCACTCCAATTACAGTAGAGAGTTACTAGGAGTGACAGTTCGTACACGTGTAGGTTCATCTTATACGTAGTTCAAGCATAAGGTGACTTGAAGTAAATGTTTAACTCTGTGTAGGGGCGAGGAGGTAACGCGCTTGTCAGTTCATCTCGCGCTTTCATGTGCTACCGTTGGAGGCTGATGTTGAGACTATGAGCATACATACAGGTCATTACATAATCGTATAACGGCACGCCCATGAATGAATCGTAACTCTATCTATAAGCTGTAAAATCAAGTTCTTATTTGGCGCAGAGAGATATACATATTCAACAAACCTGTCTTGCCTTCTGAAAATCCCCTGAAAGGCTTATATGGATTGTTCAAGTACTGCTCTTATCACTGGCTTCAGATGTGGCTAGAGAGTTTTGCGTTGAAAGTTCTGGAATTACTGTTTTGATGGCAGTTACTGGAAATATATAATTTAGAACACGATCGTGATTCTTTATTCTTCGCGTATATGTCTTCCTTAACTTGTCAGCTTGTCGCTGAAGTACAGTGTCATTTTTGTCATTAAGTAATTGCTAAACGTTCCTAGCTGTTCCCATTTTTTTTGAAAATGTTACCGTCTATGTAATATACAGCGCTGAAAAATATTTCTTTCATCTATGTTTTATTCAGTTTCTTTGTATGAAAGGGGGAGAGGTATATCACGGTAAATTGGATTTAGGTCACAGGGCCAGACTATATGAACGGCGCGGAATTCCGTTCCCTTTGTATTCACTTGTACTATATTGTTCGTTAGGCTACAACAAATGTTTCTTTGCATTTAGTAAAATAACTTACTGCAATCTAAGCTTTTCCATAGGTGTCGAAGCAGCAATATCTCTTTGGTAGATCAAACCACTGCATTAAATCCGTACTTTCTGTAGAGCACGTATGAAATGCTTTTAAATAGAAGCACTAACAACTGCCTTCTGACGTTAATGTGTACCGGTGTTGGGTGCCATATCCCCCCCAAAATTACCAATTTCTCCTTCCAAATTACAGGCGTGGTGCATTGAATCTGCAACATGAATCACACCGGTTAGAAGACACACCAATAGAGTGTGGATGACACTATACAGACAGTTCCAAGGAAAGCACGATAAATACATTGTCAGATGAGACTGCAGCCCTAAATTGTCCAAAACTTCTGCTAGTTGACAAGATCTAGAACAGAGAAGGAAGTTTTCTTTCACGCATTAAGTAAACTTTATTCAGAAAGCACCAACAGGACACTTAGGAGGAGAACTCTTGCTACAGTAACTGATGCTGCAGGAACTTGCTAACATATTTCCATGCTGGCCCCATGCCCTCAGAAATGGACTCAGGTGATAAAAGATTCACGATTCCATCATTGTTGAGAACAATAGTGTGTGCTAATTGCTGTCTGAACGCAGCATTGTCCTCCTACATGTGAAATACTAATCTAATCGACGAATACAACACAACTGAAGCGAAATTTTCTAAAAGTCGAATCCAGCACAAAATTTTTGGAGGGCGTTGGAGAGCTACATTGTCCTGCTACATCGAAATCGACCGTCTTCTATAAATGGAAGTCAAGTGAAAACGAGAAGAACGGAAAAAAGTAAGTAAACTCTTTATTATTTCAAAAGTAGGCGCCATTACTGGTAATACATTTATCTATTGTGAGACAAGAGAGTCAGCGGCTTCATGGAGAAAAATATCTGTTGCCTAGGAACCAAGGAGTGCACCTCTTCGTCCGAAACTAATCGACGGCCCTGAATGTCTTCCTTCACGGCTTCCAAAACTGCGGAAATCGCAAGGGGTGAGATCGGGGCTGTATGGAGGACATGTAAGGGCTTGCCTCCGAAACTTCTGCTGCGCTCTCGAAACAATCTTGAGCGGCCTCATACGTTGCCAAGATTGCTTCGACTACGCCACGGAAGTTTCGCTGGGAAACCCTGACGTATCCTCCAGTCTCTATCTCTCCCAATAACTTATTTGTGGAGCCCTGAAGAAAGGCTTCGGACGAAGAGGAGTACGCCTGGTTACAATCATGGTTCCGTAGGCAACAGCGAACACCATTCTCCATGAAGCCATTGACTACCTTGTCTCACAGAGAAATAAATATGTTAACACTTACTGCGATTGCTTTTGAAATAATAATGGACTCCTCCCTATTCAATGGTGCACCGAGCCCTTCTGTGATTTGTGTTATCTGCTAAAATAAGCGATAATTTTGAAAAGTTAGAGGAGCAACTTTATCCTCACTACACCACTGCTCTGAGCCACATTAGTTTCCTTGATGGCTCCAATGTTCTGTTACCGTTAGGTAGGATGAAAACTGTTAACGTGATATTCGATCAGCGTTACATCAAATTGCACTGGAGAATGCGTCTGCCTATTTAGAACGTGTTTAAAGACAGCGTTCAGTACATTTTGCCGGTCGGAATAGGGCGAGGAGTCGTTGCAGTGAGTTTCAGCAGCTGAGGGAGGGTTCCGTGGCGACCGTTAGCTTCCGATTTTTCTGGGTCTTTCTCCGGTGAGTAAGCAGTCGCGGGAGAAAAGCGGCGAGCTGAGGCCTAAGTGTGTCGCCGCTCGGCTGCAGCCTTTCTAGACGGGTCGGACGGGCCGCCGCCCGCGCGGGCCCGGGTGTGTCCACGGGGCAACTGCACCGCCGCCGCCAGCGGTAGCCTGTACTCACCAATTCAGTACCTACACCAGACAATGTTACTGGCTCACCTCTTTCCGTGGCTGCTCGAAGGCTGCTCGCTTAACAGGTCCTTCAAGTTAGCAGTCTAGTTTGACGCTGTTCCCCATGTCTTACTACTTTATATCACAGCAACCATGCAGGGTGGTCGGAAATTCCCATTACAGACTTCTAGGACATGTAGAGGGGAGTGAGTACATCGTATTTTCAATAGGAACCCACGTCCGGAAACGTCATCCAACGAGACTACAGAGCGTCAAAGTTATAGGTGCTGGCGTCTGCAAATGTACGTATACACAGGGTGATTCCGTGATGTTACAGACTTTCTAGGATGATGGAGAACGATAAATGTATTAATTTGAAGTAAAGATCGCTGTACCGGAAACGAACGAGTCGAAAGCTATAACCGAAAACCGTTCTGATACCTCTGACAGTTGAATCCATGTACCAGTTCTTGTGTTGCGAAGAGTGTAGGGTTGGTAACTTTAGTGGTGGTAGTGTGGACAGAAACGAGAAAAAATGTCCAATACACGTGGGCTCTAAGATGCATACCTTAACAGCTATGAACACTTGTTCAGTAGAGGACATGAGTTTCACATTAGCAAAGATAAATGAATGGTCATAGCTCCTCAGGTATGCAATTTAGAGCCCACGTTTATTGGACATTTTTTCTCGTTTTTGTCCACACTACCACACTGAAAGTTACCAAACCTACACGCTTCGCAACACAAGAACTGGTACATGTATTCAACTATCAGAGGTATCAGAACGGTTTTCGTTTATAATTTTCGACTCGTTCGTTTCCGGTGAAGGGGTCCTTACTTCAAATTAAGACATTTATCGTTCTCCATCATCCTAGAAAGTCTGTAACATCATCACGGAATCACCCCGTATATACGTACATTTGCAGACGCCCGAACCTATAACTTTGACGCTCTGTAGTCTCGTTGGATGACGTTTCCGGACAGGGGTTCCTATTTAAAATACGATGTACTCACTCCCCTCCACAAGTCCTGGAAGTCTGTAACGGGAATTTCCGACCACCCTGTATATACCTGAACTACTTCATCGACTCAAAACATTCGAACCTATAATGGGACACATTTGCAATTTTGGGGAGTGATAACATGTGATTTTGAGATTACATACATAGGTACAAAGCCCTCACAGCAAGTCTTGGAAGTGTCCTCCACCGACATCGATGCACAACTGTACTCGTTCATCATATTCCGAAACGATGTGAAGTGTATCGTCGCCAATTTTGCTTGTTTCGTGTTTAATGGCCTCGCGGACTTCTGCAGCTGTCCGTGTTCTATACTCGTGCAATCGGCTTTTAAGATACTCCCGCAAGAAAAAACCCGGAGGTGTTAGGTCAGGCGATCAGAGGAGCCATATTTTTTTTGAGATTATTAGGTCACCAAACAAATTGGTTAAAAGTTTCAGGGAAGCGTTAGACGTGTTAAATATTGCTCCAATTTGCTGGAAATAACCTGTAAGTTCCACGTGCATCCAGCTGCTCCACAACTCTATTGAGGATGCCCGTATAAACCATAGTGTCTACGGTCATATCACAGAAAATTGGGCCAACAGCCACAGAAGCTCACACCGCGCACCACACTCATGTCTTTCAATCATGCAGTGGTGTTTCGGGGATGATATGGGGGCATACACAAGCACAGTATCTGCTGTTTTGTGTGTTAATGTAAACTGAAAGATGGAACGACGCCTCATCCGTATACCAAGCTATGGAGACCAAGTCTGGACGTTGAATAAGAAACCCGTGTAAGCATAGATGGTAAAGCACTTTTTTCTCGTAATTTGGTTCTTGCACTGCTAGAATCATGTGCACTCTGGTCGCAATGCAGATTTCTTCACCGCTCTCTGACAAGGACCATATGAAATGCATGTATCCTGGCTCAATTGACCCAACGATTTCCTTGGAGAGTTCTCCAAGTGTTTTCTAACATTATCAGTAATCTCTGCACTCATTGATGGTCTGTGTTTCCCACCGTCACTGTTTAGTACACCAGTTGTCTCCTGTTTCCTTACAGTCGACAAAAGTGATTCCTTTGCTAGAAATCGCGAGCATTGAATTCTCTCCGGAATACCCGTTGTGTTTTAACCAAGGAGCCTGTCTTCCGATATCTTTTCACAATAACAACACGCTCTCTAAGATGTTCTGCATGTTTCAGCCCAGATAAAGACTGCCAATGAATCGCTTATTTGTTCGTTATTGTCACCCATCCGGAACTGCGCACTCATAGACTTCCAAAACCGCAGCGTACAAGGCTACCTTACTAACACGAGTCGAGTAAGCGCGTTATTATATCGGACAAAGGACCTCATGAGCAGAAACAACAATCAGCTTGCCGACATCTGGCGGTACTTTAATTCTCCCAGAGCTACTGAGATCATTATAACTACTTTCCCGTTTCTACTAGCTTTTGGAGGGAAATTATGAGCCACTGAAGTAGTTCAGATTTATGTGGATTGCCTCCTACCTTCTTAGTGTAAGAATCTTCCATGAAGTTGTCTCTTCCCCCCACTCTTAATTTCGTACGTTCGATACTCATTGAAGTTTCGCGTGGAATAAACATTCGTGTACTGTCCTATCGGCAAGAAAAGAAGCCCACAAAGCAAATGGCTACAGCAGCAGCGAATGCTGACGCATATTCGGCCCCCTGTTCCGGTTTAAACTGGTGAGCCGGTCTGTCAAAGAAACATTCGACAACTGCTCAGTGCTTGACATTGGCTAGTCACATAAACCTTATTTCAAGTTTTCCGGCATTCAGTCCTTGATTCATAATACAGGGCGTTTCATGTCTCAGGCTAAGTGCTGCATCCCTCGTAAGCACCGATCGCCACGTAAGCTCGGACCTATTGCTCGGACTGTGCGGTAGCCAGTGTATCAGCGGCTTTGGGGGACGGGGGAGGAAGGAGTCTCTGAAAATCGTTGCACCTTTATCGCACTAAAACATCTTTTAATACTCCGGTAAATCCACTGGTGGTGTGTACTCTTTTGTCCTGTATGAAAGACACGTAGTCTTTCTCTTTAGTTGTTGGGTACCTGAAAAAATCATTTGCAGTATACATATCACATATCTTGTATCACATGGCATATCTTGTATATACATATCTTGACGCGGCTGATAACTTTCGGAACTCCAATGACGATTGTTCTTCTAGTTCACATACCCAGTAAGACTTCAGTTTGAGTTTGTGTACATCCATGCGTATAGATGCTACTGACACACCGGTCTGAAGTGCTAAATGCCTTAACGATTTTCCCAGACATCTTTTCAAGGCCGCTCTTATCTTGTCTAGGTGCTCGGGTAAAACTGATACGCCACCTGCCACACGTTCCAAGAGACAGGGCATTGTGTATGCACGACCAGTGCGCCTACGACGGAACTGGTTCTTCCATAACGCCGCAAAGAGCTTATGTGTTGTACGTGAAGTACAATATACTTAAACGCGATATTATTTTGCTACATATCAAATGGTTCAAATGGCTCTGAGCACTATGGGACTTAACATCTGAGGTCATCAGTCCCCTAGAACTTAGAACCACTTAAACCTAACTAACCTAAGGACATCACACACAACCATGCCCGAGGCAGGATTTGAACCTGCGACCGTAGCGGTCGCGCGGTTCCAGACTGAAGCGCCTAGAACCGCTCAGCCACACCGGCCGGCTGCTACACATCTATCTGATTAGTATTAATATCAGTTTTCCACAGAGCTGACCTTTCTTCTGTCTTAGATTATTAGTGGAGTGTTTCTTTTTCTTCTTTATTGTATTTAGATTCCCCCCCCCCCCCCCCCAAGGTAGAGGGGGGAGGGCGGGCTGGCAGCAGCGTAATACGCCGCTCTGAAACCTACAGATAAAGTTAAAAAACATAATGAGGAGATATAACAATAAAAAGGGGTGAGAAAACGGTGACCATTTAAAATTGGTACATGGCGAAAAAGTTGTGAAGAAAATATAAAGAGGTCAGTGATGCTGATTAAAAACACTGCGGAAATAGACAGGCACAATTAATAAACACGGTGACAGTCTGGTTTCTGCTCGCAGAACTTTAAAAAAGGGGACACACAACACTGAACACTCACGAAAAACACTGCACAACACGGTACAAAGCACATGGATATGGGGGGGGGGGGGGGGGAAGACGACCCAGACAGATGAGGGGGGAGAAGGGGGGAAACTGATGGAGGGAGAGGGCACAGAAAAAGGGGGGAGCAGGGTGGAAATGGAGTCAAGGAGTGGTTAGGTGGAGATAAAACACGATGGAAGGGGGGAGAGAGCGAGCCCGGGAAAAGGACAGAAGGAGGGAGGGAGGGGGAGGTAAGGACCATAGTTGATACGAGGGATAAATGGAGGGAGAGAGGGCATCACCCAGGAGGGGGAGTTGATGAAAGTCACCTCAGGAAAGGAGATGAAGGGTGTAGAGGTGGAGGGTAGGGGTGATACAGTGGTGAAGGGGCAGCAGCGGGTGTGGGTTGGAGAGTAGAGGAGCAACCAGGTGATGAGGGGGATCAAGTCGGCGGGAGGTGTAGAGGTCGCGGACATTTTCGAGGAAAAGGAGCAGATGGGGGAAAGGAATCAGGTCATAGAGGATCCGAGTGGGGGATGGGAGATGCATACGGAAGGCGAGGCAGAGTGCATGGCGCTCGAGGATTTGGAGGGACATAGAATTTGGGGGGGGGAGGGGGGGCACTAGTGGAATGTTTCCAGTCAGTCATGACATAGGTAGCTAACCAATACCTGTGGTGAGAACAATCTAGGGAACAATTTCTGCCCAAAACGGTGAAAAGCTGGCAGCACAGTTCCCAGTTTCCATATCTTTCTGAGAAGTAAAAAATAATAAACGATTTTCTTAAATAAGAAACGTTTGGACTATTATTTCTTGTTGTTGCAATGTGTACGATCCAGTCACATTAATGTGACCACCTACCCGCAAGTCGCCGAAGTGGCGTCAACTAAAAAGGACTTGCAGTACAGCGACCGAACTCCCCCACATGGGGTTTCCCGGCCAACAATGCCATTCGCTCATTTCATTTCCAATGTGACCACCGCCTACGTTCGATGTCAATGGCAATAACCACTCACAGATGGCAGGTGGCAGCAGTAGCAGTAGAGGGTATATAAAGAGTGCCAGGGCTGCGCGTGAAAGAGTGCAGTCGTTGTCGAAATGCGGGAAGGGAGCGATTAATCTGACGTCCAAGAGGACATGAATATTGGCTTTCGGGCCAATGTTGGAAGCATTTCCGAAACAACCAAGTCTGTAAACTGTTTGCGTGCCGCTGTGGTTAAAGTACCTGCGCATGGCAAAACTGTGCTATTCGAAATGGGCGCTGAAGCAACTGTGATGCACCATGGGCCATAGATGACTAGAGTGAAAAAGGACTGCACAGATGTGTACGGACGAATAGACACGCAACCGTTCAGCAACTGGTTGCCCAAATGAACCAAGGGGGCTACCAACAGTGTCTCCTCAACGACTGTTCAGCGACCGTTGATGAGCGTGCGTGGGCCTCCACAGCAGAAGCCTGGTTCATGCAACCATGCTGACTGCTGTACATCGCCGACGAAAATTGGAATTTGCACGTCAGTACCGCTGAGTGGCGACAGGTGTGATTTGCAGATAAATCATGTTTTATCCTCCATTGGACAGATGGCCGCTGCCCTGTACGGCGTGAAACGTCTAAACAAACGGCCTGCAATAACCGTCAGGAAAGTCCAGGCAGGAAGAGTGAGCATGTGGTCTGGAGAATATTTTCGTCATTCTAGAAGAGCAGTGGACCAACACTTATATGTATTTACTTTTGGCGACCATGTCCACCCCTACATGCAGGTTGTTCCTCCTCGGCACGGTGGCATCTATCATCAGAATAATGGAATGTGTCACACACCTCGTGTGCGTGGTTCAAAGAACACTTGGCTCAGTTTACAGTATTCCTGTGGCCAACAAACGTTCTGGATTTAGACCCAACAAGTAGCTATAGGACGAGCTCGACAGGTATGTTCGCACATGGATTGTCAACCGAGAAACCTATCGCAGCTGGCCACGGCATTGAATTCGTAATGGCTCGACTTCCCTATCGGTACCTTTCAGAACCTCGTTCACTCCCTTCCTGCACGACTCGCAGCGTTTCGCGCTGCAAAAAGTGATTATTTGGGTTTTTGACAGGTTGTCACATTACTGTGAATGACAGTGTATATATAACGTGATTGGTGAAGTTCGTCGTTCAATAAAAACAATTTTACCATCTGCTACTATTAGCATAGGCTCTTTCTGATCCTCTCACTCAGTGCTCGACTTCAAACATCCAGTTGTAAAATTGGGTTTAACCTCTGCACCAGATCGTCATGTATATATTTAACAATGTTTATAATGTAGATGCAGGCGAACTCTACGGTTTTTGCATGGATGAAAAACGTGGGCCATTATTTTTACATGTAATTATTCACCATGTCATAACCATATCGCTCACGAAATAAATAAATTGACATATAACATCAAATCGTGGAGCCAATTAACTTTCTAAAAACGTCACTATGATTCACACATCCGCTTAGCAGTAGATGTAGGACGCATCTGTCACGACAAACAGTGCCGTGTGATGAACAGGTCTGCCGGCCGGAAACTCTTTCAAAGACGTTTCCGCTCCCATATATTTGGCGGGCCCTTTCACGAAATTAATATGCACCTCTTAGTTCCCGCAACCTCGTTTGATCCGACCGGCGAGCTGTTTTGCTTTTATTTCTACTTTTGCTGCCAAACATCAGAATGTAGCGTACCACGAAATTGTATTGATAAAGCGGCTGTTTCTACAGTTTTGTTATGACTGGTAGAAGTGTCCAATTACAAGCAAAGAATTTTAGTATAAATTTAATTATCAAGTGAGCTATCTAAAAAGCGAATGACTTGATCATTTTTCATTTTAAAAAACCGGGCAGAAAATATGAGATGTTTTGGTCCTCCTATTTCTTCCTCATTCTTTCTTAAATTCCCTGTTACAAAAAGGGAGTGAGGAATGTTAGAACTCAGCATTGGAGCTGTATCCCGGTCTTTAGAGATGGAGCGCTAGTTCTGCTGAAGAAAAATGAAAGGAAGGACCGTGCCGCAAGTTGGGGAAATATTTGAAACAAACTGTACCATATTTCACGTTAACATCTGCCCACATTTGTGTACTGTGGTAATTTACTATGGCATGTCTTGCGAATCTGCCTACCTGATTGAATACTACCCATTACACCTCCTAAGCAAAGGGGCCCACATCCTAACAGCTATTAGTTTCAAAATGTGTAATTACAGGTACTTTTCTTCTAGTTTTGACCGATACGATAAGTCATTTCTTTAAATACTCTGAATATTATTTTAACGACTGTAGAGAAAACATAGGTAGTCTCTTCAAGACAAAGAAATTCTTTATTTTCGATGTTTTCCTGAAATAAAGAACTTATTTCATTCACATTTTAGTGCACCAGACTATTTATCCTGGAATATTAGCTATCTATATTCGTGTGATTCACAGTGTATTACTAAGGTTTCGCAACAAATTTTTGTCATCTTTAATGTAGAAAAATGTAAAAGCTGTAATTAAGGTGGCGATATAACATTTGTTCGCTCACCTATTGTACGTAAAAGCCATCCTCCCACGGGCGAACGGAACACTTGTTTCTTCCGTGCCTCACACAGTACTCTTCCAAGAACTGCGTAAATGTTCACTATGAAGTCCGCATATGGTCAAAATTCGTCCTTGAGCGGAAGAAAGAGCTGTCAAGTATGTAAATGGATGAATTAATTAATGGAGATGTTGATAATGGAAGCACGATGTGGAAGTTTCACGTGTAATTTTATTTGATAAGCTGAGGCGGATGATGGGCTACTTTAGAAAATACATTCGCTGACGTCTACGTTTTAAAGGTAAATGAAGACATGAGAAGTTTTTCGCCAACATTTCGGGAATACCTTTTCTTCATAAGTATCAGTAGTTACTAATTTATTTTTCGTATATTACTATTTGAAGTGTGATGCTGTCTTACATAACTGAAAGACGGTGTTTGTAACATAATCTGTTCAGAATCTGATCTTTGCAGCGACGAATCAGCGATAAACAACTAATTTTTGAGTAACGTTACTTGAAACTTGTGGTCACCATGGGTACAATTGTGAATTTTCAGATTACACGTGACCTTTGCCGTACTGTCAAACAAATGCACTATATGCTATATTTCCAAGTGCACAAATTAAGTCGTTTAAAAATTGTTGTTATTTGTAGACTTTTTTATTTGTAATACTTCACTCGCCGTATGATGCTATTCATATGACCTTTATTGCATTACACATGGGGTAACTTTTTCGGAATACGGTTTCATTACTCCAGAAATAGTTTTGTGCTTGATTCTAACTCTGTTGCTTATTTCGTGGACGCAACATCCGACTCTGCGGGATACAACAGTGAAGTAACATTAGAAATTGCGATGTTCCTGCGACTTTCTTGTATCTCGATTATTAAAAGAAAGTAATTTCTTCTCGCAAAACTTTAGCGGTGTTCTCATAAATGTTTTCCATGTAACGAAACAGCTTTTATGACTCGCTCATTACGTTCATATCCGTTAATTAGAAAACATATATATCTGGAACAATAGTAGCAACTGGATAACTTGCAGAGAATAGGATCGGTCACTCACTGCTTGACATACAACCAGAACGAAATACAAAAAAATATATTAGTTGATATTACTTCCCTGATTGGAAGGATTTTCATTCCAGTAAGCCGGCCGGTGTGGCCGAGCGGTTCTAGGCGCTTCAGTCTGGACCGCTACGGTCGCAAGTTCGACTTCTGCCTCGGGCTTGGATGTGTGTGATGTCCTTAGGTTAGTTAGGTTCGAATGGTTCAAATGGCTCTGAGCACTATGGGGCTTAACATCTGTGGTCATCAGTCCCCTAGAACTTAGAACTACTTAAACCTAACTAACCTAAGGACATCACACACATCCATGCCCGAGGCAGGATTCGAACCTGCGACCGTAGCAGTCGCGCGGTTCCGGACTGAACGCCGCAAGACCACCGCGGCCGGCGATTAGTTAGGTTTAAGTAGTTCTAAGTCCAGGGGACTGATGATCTCAGATATTAAGTCCCATAGTGCTCAGAGCTATTTGAATTTGAATTGAACCATTCCAGTAAATTCGCTTATTTAGTACGAAATACTTCATCCAGACTAGCGATAACGTTAACTGTAAGCGACGTAATAACGTCCTTTGCTGTTCTTATTAAATATTCATATCTTATGAAGAAAGGTGTATTTTCTCGTTGAAGCAAATAGCCGTGATCTAAGAAAGCGAGTTTATAACAGTGACGCGCTGTTCGACTATCGTGCAGCACGACCACTCCGAACTGCAACTGAAGGAGTGAATGCTTCATTTAACGTATTTGTGTAATCCAGCCTGTCTCAGAGGACCATCGGACATGAACGACGAGTGTCATCCTTAGCCTTGGGAACTACCGTACATACAACACAAGAAACCATAGGCGCTAGTGATGCAGAGGTAACGTACTGAAGTTTGAATTTGGCTGAGGCAGAACATAAACTGAATCAGACTCCGTGTGCTAACTATCTGAAGCTGATACTCAGCGAGACACAGACGCCCTAAAAATAGAGAGCTGGAGCGATTACCATACGTGGCGAAACGAAAGGAATTATTCGAGCAATGCACGCGTCAGAAATATCCATAGGTGTGGCACTGGCTCGAGTAAAACTGCACCAACTCCGAAGCCAAGGCCTTCGTCGAGACGCTGGAGAGAAGATCAGGGGAAGCCGACCTACAAATTCTGCTTATATCAGTTCGGGATGAGTGTATTTACTGTCGAGTTCGTTGCTCTAGTGAGGAGCGTAGAAGGTTTCCATGCAGTAAACTATTTGGAGTGGATTGCGACACAATATCTGAACCAGCCTGCTGTACATAAGCTGTACCCGCTCATTGACTATTCACCGCTCCACGCGCCTGAACATCGCGCCGGATGTGGACAAGACACAAACGCTACCGCACGCATGGAGTGAAACCAACTGGGAGATGTCTACGCTCCAGAAATAAGCTTCCTATTAACAGCACAGGTGTGCACCAGGAGCATCTGTAATGATGAGGGAGGGGAGGGGGGGGAGGGGAGGGGGGGAGGGGAGCTGGTCACCTCGGACGCCCTGCACTGTACAGGTTGATGGCGGGAATGCTAGGCGGACAAGGCCAACATGGAGTAACGGGGTGCCTCAATCGTAGCAGAGTGCCTTCATAGTCGGAGCAAACAGCAAGGCTCTGCCCACTTGCTGCAGTGATGTCTATTGGATGAACCTTGAACTCAACAAAACTTTTTTCTATAGTTAGTAACAAAGCCATCTCGGCCGAGAATGTTTGTTAACTGCGTGCTTGAACGGACACGGAAAATAAACAAACAGATCAAACCCATTATAAAAATTGAAATTCTTCACTTGATCGTTATGAGTTGAGTACATTCAGTTAAATCTTATTTCTCAGTCAATAATTAATAATTACTTATTAAGTAACTAATAATTACCCAACTGATTTTCACTTGGTGGTGCTCCACACCTCGTAAATATTTGAAGACCGTCATGATTTACGCCGAGAGCTGCGGATAAAATTTCTTTATTGATAAACCATCTTCTGGCAACAGATCATCAGGTTCCTGTATACAAAGTGAAAGAAGAAATACAGAGCATAAAAAACTTAAATTGACGCAATCCTGGTAACTGATGTAAATGTTAACGAAAATCTACATATAATAAAATTTCATGAAGTCACACGAAGGCATCTGCTACATGATATTAAGCGCTATGAAATCATTGGCGTCAGATAACACTGTCCATGAATTCGTAACTGGAGATAGTAGTACAAAGAAAACATGGTTCAAATGGCTGTGAGCACTATGGGACTTAACATCTCAGGTCATCAGTCCCCTAGAACTTAGAACTACTTAAACCTAACTAACCTAAGGACATCACACACATCCATGCCCGAGGTAGGATTCGAACCTGCGACTGTGGCGGTCGCGCGGTTCCAGACTGAAGCGCCTAGAACCACTCGGCCACCAACGGCTGGCGATAGTACTACGACACACAGAATAATGAAACCAACTACGAACAGAACATATCATAAAACATACATACATCGCATTTAGATATAGTTGCCTCGTGTCACATAGTAATCAAAATTACCTCGCAGTCGTAAAGTGTGCCAGGCGGAGCACTTATTCATGCTACATCAACAGTCAATATTAGCACTACAAATGGAGACACTTTACACATTGCTGACTGGTATCTGTTTACCAGTGGTACCAAAGATGATCTAGACGTCTGCGTACATCTTCATTCTTCTTGGAGCAACTAAATACTTGCTCATTTATGATTTCTTGATTTATACAGGGTGTCGGGGGGAAAAGTACGATTCCAGTGACTATAGCCTATCATAAAATACTTGCGCTACTGCAGATTGTTGATGAAGCATGAATAAATGCTCTGTCTGTCACGTTTTATGGATGACGATGTATGTAATTTATATTACTAATTGAGAACTGATAACCATGAACAAGTGCGATATAACTGTATTTTTATGATACGTTTCGTTCATAGCTGATTAAATTATTCTGAGTGCGGCACTCTTATCTCCAATGACGTATTCATGATTTTATTATCTAATGCCAATGATGTTATAACATCTAATATGACGCTGTAAATGCCTTTAGGTGTGGGACATTTTATTACGTGTGAGTTTTCGTTAAATTTACATCAATTAAGAGGGTGTGACAGCTTAATCTTGAAATGCTGTTTAAATGTTCTTTCAGTAGGTACACAGGAATCTGACGATGGTCTGTGGACTGAAACTAGTTGTTAAGTAAAGAAATATTATCAGCAGCTCTTGGCGGTAAATCATAACGTTATTCTAATAATTACCTTTATATTCATTGTTTTGTTTGAGGCATTGGGCAAGTATCATTGTTGCCTGTCTATACTGTTCCAAATTTTCCATGATGTCATAAATTAATTAAGGAAAATTCCAAAATGGTCCCTTAAACACAGTCAGATATTCTTCATTACAATATGAAACAAACTTCAAAGAAATCGACGAAAATTGGTATCTCTCCATCAGAAAATGTTCGTTTTGAAAAGGATTTCAACGTTTTAGATAGAAGATACTGTAAAACACGAGCAAAATGAAGAGTCATACTTGCATCTGGTAACTTGAGATACGTGTGGGAAGAAAACTCTTTCATATGTTTATGCTATAGTACTGTTTATAAAATAATAATGTCTTATTACCTTATTTTAAACTGTATGGTAGACTACGAAATCAAATTAACATAAAGAAAATATCATTATATAAAATAAACTTACTTACTGGGATTGAAATGAATTTCTAAATGTTTACATTCCCACTGACACAGTCTTCTCAGGTTGTCATTTTTTTAACGGTTTCATGCAGGTCTGACGCACCTACTCGTATCACTCATTTTGTAATTCGCTTAGCTCTTGCTGTATTAAAATGCTTACTGCCATCACATTGTTGCAATACAGTCATATTTAAATCCTCTCATCACATTTAATTTACTTTTTATTTGCATATTTGATATTCCACATAATACATTTAGATAAAAGACGTAGTAACAGTTCATTTTAAATCCACGCATTCGATCTCGAGACATCTGCGTTCTGAGGCAGCGGCATTGATCAGAGACAACAGCTCCGACGACTCGTCACCTTCTGGAAGAGACAGTCCGTTCGCCTTCAAAGAGACCGAAAACCTTGCAGCATAGCGATAATCAAAGAGACGTGCAGCCCTTATTGCTTGGTGAAGTTCATGTGAGTGTATTTTGACAAGAACTGTACGCAGAGGCGCTGCTTCCAATTTACGAAGACTCCGTGAGAGCTGTTATCGCCAAAGACAGGCATGAGGAAATAAGTGGCGTCGGCGACGTTGACCTCAGAGGCCGTGAGGCGCTGCCAGCTAGCTACCTGCAATCGCGGCCAGACTGCCGCGTCAGCGGCCTTGGCTGTCAGCGAACAGCAACCGCCTAGCCCTAGGCAGTTAGCTGGTTATCCTTTCAAGCACGATTCCGGCTCATGTTTATCACAAATAGTTCCCCAGCGGCAGCTGTTATATCTTTGAGATCGCATCAATTGTTTACACTCTCTGAACAACAGTTGTTAGGGGGGGGGGGGGGGGGCGGGGGGGGGGCGGGGGGGGGGGGGGAGGGTAGAGAACTAGATGTCCACTGAATTACCTTCTACTGTTATTTTCTTGAATTTTTTTGTAAAAAGTGAACCAAGATACTTTATTCCATATTAAATGTTTTAAAATTAGACGGTATCAATTTTTTTATCTTTCTAATTAAAGGGAAACAGACATCAATGTCAAGATTGAACTGTAAAGTACGATATGAGCTGTGTTATATTACCTGTGACACCCACCACCATTTTCCTATAATTAGCGTATCGTATGTCAGTCAACTTTATTGTGATTTTCAGAACTGTTTACGACTAATGAATGCTTCGGTATCTCTAGATCTACAACTGCACTTTGCAAAAAATGGTTCAAATGGCTCTGAGCACCAAGTGGCTTAACTTCTAAGGTCATCAGTCCCCTAGTACTTAGAACGACTTCATCCAAGTTAACCTAAGGACATCACACACATCCATGCCCGAGGCAGGATTCGAACCTGCGACCGTAGCGGTCGCGCGGTTCCAGACTGTAGCGCCTAGAACCGCTCGGCCACCGCGGCCGGCCTGCACTCTGCAAACGATTGTAAAGTTCAAGGCTCAACATGGTTCCGATTATACCTTCGTCAGCTACACGCAATTTCTAGTGGATCTTTGATAAGTGACTAAAATACCACAGGCGATGGGAGCACTAAAGAGTTGACAGTAGGTCAGTTGAAGAAAAATGAGAAAAGAACACATTTAAGGAAATATCAGGACTGATGTGCGGAAACTACAGTAAATGTACACCATGCGGGAATTGGAACACCTAATATCATTACAACACCTTTTCCGTTGTGCTGTGTTGCTTTGCGGGTCTGCAATGGATTACAAAAATCGATCATCTATTCTTGTACTTCCTTTTGTAGTTCCTTCTTTCCTCTTGGGGCAACTAAATATCTGCGCCCAGAAGGAATAGTCAATATTCGTCAAAGTACTTCATATGGACATACGCCCTACTCCGAATGGTTTCCGTCCGCAGCTCGTGGTCGTGCGGTAGCGTTCTCGCTTCCCACGCCCGGGTTCCCGGGTTCGATTCCCGGCGGGGTCAGGGATTTTCTCTACCTCGTGATGACTGGGTGTTGTGTGATGTCCTTAGGTTAGTTAGGTTTAAGTAGTTCTAAGTTCTAGTGGACTGATGACCATAGATGTTAAGTCCCATAGTGCTCAGAGCCATTTGAACCATTTGCATGGTTTCCGTGGTGGAAAACATTTAATGTACATTGTTACTTACTTCCTGTGTTAGCCGCGCGGGATTGGCCGAGCGGACGCCGGCACGGTAGCTCAGCGTGTTCGGTCAGAGGGTTAGCTGCCCTCTGTAATAAAAAAATCTGAGTTAATCGATTAACGACGAACTTAAAACGGGTGACTTACGACGTCCGCCCCGAGCAGATGCAACGAACGAAAGCGAACAAAATGAAATTAAAAAAAAAGGCGATCTAAGGCGCTGCAGTCATGGACTGTGCGGCTGGTCCCGGCGGAGGTTCGAGTCCTCCCTCGGGCATGGGTGGGTGTGTTTCTCCTTAGGATAATTTAGGTTAAGTAGTGTGTAAGCTTAGGGACTGATGACCTTAGCAGTTAAGTCCCGTAAGATTTCACACACATTTGAACATTTTTTTGAACTTCCTGTGTTATTCAGTACTTTAACAACCATTAGCAAACATTACAACATGCGTTTTACAAAGCATCGATTGAAAAATAAGTATTTTTAACACATTCAATAAGTATTATCGTGCACGTCACAATACAGCTATCGTACAGTTCATAATTAATGTTCGAACATCCTACGGTCATCTTCAGTGCATCTGTGCAGTTTCGCAGGAACATGTCGTGTTGATAGTCTGATTACCTCTGCACGTTCGCTAAGGACGGCAGCAGTCTCCGTGATCGAACAAGCAGCTCATTTCACGTATTCACCTTTGTTTTGTACGCTTCAGACTTCATCCAACACCATAAACAAAAATCTAATGCCGCAGGGTCTGGTGATCTTAGTAGCCAATTAAGCGTACCATCACGACCAAACCAGCGAGTGCGATAAATGCTCCTTTAGTCCAAAAACAGGCTACATTAGGTGTGTTTTATCTCGGAAACGTTGAGAACAAGACATATCTGCTTCAAATGAGCGTTCCTGTCACATTTCTAAATACTGACCATTTGATCTGCGGCCTACTGTATGTTAGTTTACATAATGAAAGGAAAAGTTCAGTCCTGCATATCAGCGGCTGTCACTCTTCTCAGAGTGATTTCATGTTTCCTGGTAACAAATGTGCTGCTGAGGGAAACCCAATGACGTCTACAAATTAGGACAGCATCGTGTGTGAATACATGCCTGTCTTCATCGTATATTTGTTTTCAGACAGTAACCGTCTCCACAGCTAAGACCGATAACGCACAGCTGTTCACTGGCGCTCGACTAGTACAAACGCTGTTCAAATTCGGGGCTTAGCCGGCCGGCTTGGCCGAGCGGTTCTAGGCGCTTCAATCTGCAACCACGCGACCGCTACGATCGCGGGTTCGAATCCTGCCTCGGTCATGGATGTCTGTGATGTCCTTAGGTTAGTTAGGTTTAACTAGTTCTAAGTTCTAGGGGACTGATGACCTCAGAAGTTAAGTCCCATAGTGCTCAGAGCCATTTGAGCCATTTGAACCAAATTCGGGTCTTGCAAATAATTTTCATCGCAAGTATTCGGCTGGCAAAAGATGGCAGGTAAAGTTCCTGATCAGCAGAATTTGTACCAATATCCTGAATTAAATTTAAATGCTATCCGCAGAGTCTCATGGAGTGAGACGTGTAGTGCTGTTGAAGGTAGTCTATTCGTTTATGGAGACGTCACGTGCATCGGTCCCCTTGGTCTCATTCGAGAGGGGCAGGCTGCACCGCGGCGCCGTGTTTCACCCTCTCTCTTCACTTCATCCATACTAACACAGACACACAAGTACGCTTTACAAGCACTCAGCCCAGTCATTTAAAAGACACAGGCATAAACCTGACACTTGATAACATCTCGAAGGAAGGTAATAGCAAGCAAATTCCACTAGGGCCTTGTCCACAACGGCAGTGCAGTATCTCCGCATCTTTTCCCTCGAAGCTCATTTCTTGTGTATAGGAATGACTTGGTCTTAAAAAACCATCCTATACAGCAGCGAATCGTTGATGTTTTTGATGGCGTGTAAATACATCTTCTGGTCAAATTTATGCAACGTGAAAAGAAAATTATTCCTCTGTATCCTACTGTATCTCACACTGATACTGTTTTTACTCAGGCTTCGCGGCATACGACGTTAAGTCATTGTTGCTGCATTGGCCGCATTTGTCAAATTGCGATGGTACTATCGCGTTTGTCACAGAAGAAGACAACGCAAGTGTTGCTGGCGTTAGGCTTTCGTTAGTGTAATTTGACTGGAAAAAAGTTGCTGAGATTTTACGCCAGCTGTCTAGGAAGGGAAGGAATAGATCGTTAACGTCAAAACCAGAGACGAAGCACATACTAAGCTTCATGAGGGTGCGATAGAGAACTGGATTCAGCAGTTCTGAAGCAACCCTTCGCAGCAATCGCTTAAAGCAATTAAGAGGAACAAAAGAATATCTAAATCACGCCTTCAAGAACGAAAAAAAAGTCTCTTAATCATGGCGTTAACTCTTGGGGAGCAAGATCTAGCGGCAGACCCACAAAGCGACCGACGTACTGCATTTATGAATGGGCAACATTAAAATTGGTTTCAAGAGTATCAGATGCTGGTTACTAATGATTTCGTCAGTTTCCTGGAGAGTTAACATTCACGTTTTGAAGTCGAAGAGACTAATCGTGCCTCAAAATATCTGCTGCGATCATTTAGGCGCTCTTTGGACTATGCAGCACACGTACTTCAATTTCAATTTCAATAGTTGTCTGCTTACCGTCGTAATTCTGTAGAAAGCTTTTAATAAAATATGGAGTAGTAATTGAGAAAATTCCAGCCCGGTTACGTAAAGTCATAGATGAGAATCGAATGTGCATATATACCTACCTTCTTATGTTTTCTCTTCTGCAGAGAAATACGCTATTTTTTAGAGCATTCGATTCCGCCAGTGAAAGAAGTGCACGCAGATAGCGTATAGAGGCCACTGTATCAAACTGACCAGCAAGCAGGTTTATCTAATATTAATTAAAAGTCACTAAATTAATTATGAGAAGATCTGGAGATGTACAATGTTAAACACGTTGTTTAATAACGTCACGTCGGATTCTCAAATGTTACTGTGCGAGTCTTAGAAACAATGAAAAGAAAAAGGCATATAAATATTGCCATTACTATTTTAGAAATGGTACTAATCCCACTCAAATTTGTGTTGACAGATCATTTCTCTGTTTCTTATTCCATATTATTCTTATAAAAATCTTCCCCACATTGAAGGGAAGATTGTATGTCAAATTCGGTGAAATCTGACAATTTCTGTTTTCTATTCGATAATGTTGTTTCGGCTCACCTGGACATTTTTGTATAATGTACATGAAAAACAGACAATTCTAACACCTTCAAATAGTATTTTTAAATATGACATCTGACTGACAATAATAATTTCAGCACTTCGTATACACTCTCAGTGTTGAACAGTCATACCTTGGAAACCACATGGGCTAGAAGGCTATGAATTCCCTTTGATGCTACTTTTGCGCCTCAGACGTTGGAATTACGAATAAAGAAATTAGTCCGTTGTTTCTTGGCACTAGTTTGTTAATGTGCTAACCAACTATTTCTGTAGCGTATTTACATATTTTGTTGTCTTACACGTACAAACTAAGTATAAAAGGAACACAAATTTGTGGGTAACAGATATATGAGGTCTGAATTTGCGCATGAAACTGTAGAAAATGCGCGTGCAAAGAGTGAAGTAAATATGACCATAATAATGTTTTAGTGATCACAGCACGTAGTGCTTTGTGTAAGAATAGAAAAGCTGTATTTTCTGGTAATCTTCATGCATTTACTCATAAACATTTTCTTCCTTTGGCTGTAATGGAGGAAAACAAAGCTATATTCAAAGATTCGGCTAATTCAGAGCTACTAAAGAAATGTTTGCATTGGAAGACACAGAATGTGAAAGTGTCTTTCAATAATGGCATGCAATGCTGTGCGCCTAAAAAATTTTCGTTAGCCTCATGACTGTAAAATTGGCAGTGCCTGATGCTGTAGTAATATTTTACGGTGGAACTATAAAAGACTAAAGGTTCTGGATACGTTAAGAGCGAGATTAGGGGAGAACACAGCTAGCGAACTGCAAGAACTGGATGCCCTCAGCCCGCCCCAAGCAGAGTTTGCTGCTCAGCAATTGCCAAAAGAAGAAAGTAAGTAAATAATAAAGCAAGCTGTGGACGATTGTGATAGTGAAGAGGACACACAATATAGGCCGGGACAATTGTAGTGCATAAAAGAGTCAGAACTGTAAGTCTGGATAAAAGTTTGTAATTAAAAATATTTCAGAACTACTTTTTTGTTGCAAAAGACCCATTATCTTAAAAAGTACGATACATTTTCACTCCGCGCCAAGAATAAGACGGAACATATTCGGAACTAGAATAGTTAAAATATCCTGTGTCGTTTATTTTTATGTTCAGTTAATTACAACATTCTGCCAGAAAATATAAGTGCTCGAGAAAAATATCGTAACTCGCCTTATAATACAATTTTTGCTATAATTCCATCTCTGTAGGTCTACAGAATTACTTTCCTTAATAATGGAAAGTTTTTGTCTAAAACTGTCTGTGATAAGGTATCACAAAGTTTGGTAATTTAGCGTTGTGATCATAAGACATATAATTTTCCCTTGGCTGCCTTTTTTGGGGCGCCATATCGTTAATTATATTTGATGCTAGAACTTGCAGATTTTTCTAGTATCCATAGGATAAACGAAAGCCGTCCACCCATCATACTATTTGTTTGGTCGAATGTAGCATCCTGTATTTTTTCTGACGCGTATTCTGACTCCTAGACCATAAGAGTCACACAAACAGTCGAGAGAGAAAACACTTCACAGCCCTTGCACGTGTAACAAAAGCACTTGTTTCATTTGGCTATCTTCATTTTTTAATTTCCCAGCTCTATTAAGTTCTCCTATTCCACGAAAAGATAACATCTTTTTCTTCTTCAACGCCTTCTCTCTCATGTGCTGAATATTACACAGTGAACATTGACGTTGAACTTTACGTAAGTTGGTCGATTATGTGGCACATGGAAGAGTCTTTCAACTCATTTACGATTTACAATCAGTATGTCTTCTTTGTCCGACACTACGCTTGCACTATTGACAGCAGACAATGATACTTGTATTCTTTCATAATGTGGCCGAAGTATCCGATTTGCTTCTGATTAATCAGAGGCAAGAGTTCATGGCTATTTACAGCTACCTCACAATATTGGTGTTTATTGTCTTGTGAGTTTCATGATTTTTGAAGTACGTTGATATCTGTTTCAAAAACTTCATGTACTTTAATGGAATCAGACTTCAACTTTCAAGTTTTCTCCACCGTATAATAATTCGAGCCGACAACACTTCTTTATCCTCGTTTGATGCAACCTGCGAATGAAATTCTCAGTATGGAACAGTCTTTAAACTGTTGATGTTTCGCCACTCTTCTTCAATATGGAAATGGATTTCTAAGCTTTTGACCAGATTTTCTTAGATCATATACTTCGTATACTTGAAAGAATTCTTACTCTATATTAACTGTTATGAAACTGCTGTATACAGATGACGACCGAAAACTATGAATTTTGCCGTTGAAAGCTTGACAGAAATACCCGATCTCATTTCTGTGATATTAAATTTGTTCTGTTACAACGACGTAAACTCTACATTAATATATACTTCTTCAAAATATTTCCGATAATAAGACGCAACCTAAGTACAGCTGATCTCTAGGAAACCTTGACTTAATACTTTACGCAACCACAGCTAGCAAAATGCAGTCCTCTTGCGGTTTGTGTGTTCTACGCTAGAACAGTTGAGACCACGAAGTTGCTGTGGCAGTTAACACACTATGCAAAGGACAAGGCGCACTTCCTTACTTATGTACGATTTCATGACAATCACGAGAACAATAAAACTTCGGATGTTTTGCGCCCGGTAATAGTTTGATATCGGTGTTGTTAGCCCGCAAGGCAGCTCGTTATTAAACAGATAATGAAAAGTACACATATGCGCGCTGCTTTTTCTCGTGAAAATAGGGAAGTATTGAAAGTTAGTGCAGTGTCATCTTTGCTGCATGAGCTCCATTGTGATATTAAGAGGTTAGATGGACATTTTTCTAGTAGAATGATCAGTCGGCTGATATGAACTGACAACTTCATGTGTGTCTACTGTACACTCCACGTGTTTGAGGAATCATTTTTGACATAAGCATTCGATTTGAAACTGGTAATTACTAACGGAAAACGGTGATTGTATCTAAGAGTGTTTTGTGATTAGGATGGAAAAATGAAACAAAAATTCAACGTTTGAAAAAGTTGGAATTTTGTTGGTGCCGTTCATGTCGCGTCACAGACGGATCACAGACCGACGGAAAAAAAATTCCTCTTCTCGTCCGGCAGGAAACGACTTTGCAGTAATGGGCCTTTGTTCAGTTTTTGGAGCAGCGGTTCAGTGACACAGTTGATGCTCTGATGCGCGCTTCGTTAGTTTCGGTTGCAAGAAAGTCTGGCACTGAGAACTGCGGTCACTGTGTGAGAAGAAGATAACTGCTGACGTCATGACGAAAAAAGAGAAAAAAAATTAACTTTACGGTGAAGCGTCATCCTTGACGGAGACTGGATTCCCCCAAAGCGCGACGGCACAAAACAGAATCTTAAATAACACCAGGCATCTGCCGTACTTTAGTTACAGCAACGTCGTTGTACAACAGAGGGTGCTTATGAAGGATCGTTGTGCTTTCAGCCCGTCCCTTACAAAACAGAAACTGTCTTCTTTCCTGAAATCACTACAGTTCCCATGTAATTTATTAAGAGAACAGTTAATAATTTCCCAGTTTTTCTCCTATAAGACTCAGTTCCCCGCTTTTAGTTACACTTACATCAGTAGCGTTATAATGCAGGAATTTCGTGAAAAGGTCTCGGCGTGACGAGAAACGCCTTTGTTTTAATTGTTGCCACCACAACTCGTGTGTCATATTCATGACACTCTCTCCCATATTACGCGGTGATGCAAAACGAGCTGCCCTTCTTTGGACTTTTTCGATCTCCGTCAATCCTCTCTGATAATGATTCTATATCGCGCAGCAGTATTCCAGAAGAGGACGAACAAGCGTAGTGTAGGCAGTCTCTTTAGTAGATCTGTTGCATCTTCTAAGTGTTCCACCAATAGCGCGCGGACTTTCGTTCGCTTTGCCCACAAAATTTCAAACCAACTTTCCGATGACTTAGAGAACAGCCCGTAACAGTGCAATATTAACTCGCTTTCTTGTCTATGCGTTTGGTGGAGAGTAAGGTGTGCACCACTACAATTTTCTCCTTTTCCTATCCCATTCGCGAATGTTTCGGGATAAGAACGATTGCTGGTAATCCTCCCTGTGAACTTGATTCTCTATAATTTACATCTTCACGCCCATTTCGAAGATAGATGTAGGAGGAGGGGATATCTTGGTTGATTCAGATGGAGAGAAATTTTAAAAAAAATTTATCACATGTCTCTGCTGTAATCTTTTCAAAACATTTCATTGAAAAATTTCACACACACAATAATAAAAAGTAGAAATTAATAATTTAAACAAAATACTGTTCAATACAACATGTTTTTGAAACGGTCTAAAAGCTATTAAATACTATCTCGCAGCTCATAGATAATAGTGAGGAGTGAAGACAGTAGCTACCGTTAAAAAAAAATATCACAGCATCTCACATCATTTGGACTGCAATAAAATTGTTAGCGACTTCGGTGAGCTACTCATGCATCAGTTTTACAATTTTACAAGTATTGTCATAGCTATTAAAAATTACAATCATACATTTTCAGGATTGTCTGGTCTGTATGGGGTTTGGAAACAGGAAACTATATGGGGCTAGGAGAAATTATTTCATACTTTTCAGTCCATTTTAGAAACTTATTACATTAAAAAGTTTTATTTAAATTATTATTTATTCCTTTGGCCAGTTCACATACAAGTACAAACAAGCGGTTGGTATTTTTTATTGAAAGGTTGTTAGCCTTCATCACTTTGAACTACACATCCAGCGGTAACTTTATACATGCGGCTGTACTCGCAATGACCGCGACAATCATCTTGCAACGTGCTTACAATTATGAAAATATCGACGTAAAAGTATCTCTGTCCACAGCGTGCTCGTACGTAAACTGACACACTAGCATTAAAACAGTTCACATTCATAGGACAAAACAAATGAAGGCTTTAACCAATTGTGATGTTTTCAGTAGTGCAGAAAGTAAATCTTGGTATAATATTGCACTATCATCAACCCCACAACCAAAAAATTTAAGGTTTTTTTTATATACACCGTTTCATTTCACTGAAAGAAGGCGATGTACTGATACGTTATTAAGATATGGGAGACTTAAAACTTTCAACATAGCTCAGAACTGGGTGAAAATGCAATGTTAACTCAGTTTCGTCTCTGGTCTTGTTTTTCAGTTAGCACAAATTTTGCAGTTCGATGCCTGCCCCCTCCCGAACGGATATCCCCCCCCCCCCCATAAAACAGTCGTGACAATTCGTATTGTCTATCGGAGCCTTAACTTATTAATGTATATGCACTACTTGAACTCCATTTCTAAATATTCCAGAAAGACGATCCCTGTCAGACTGCTGAGTAATATAGATATTAGTGCCAGAGGCGTTAAGAAACAGATGAAATGGCTAAAATTCAAAAAAGCTCCTAGGTTCAATAAAATGCCTATCAAATTGTGCACAGAATTTGACCATAATATATCGTAAATGTCAAACAAGTTGGAAGAAAGCACCGAGCGTACCCGTCTACAAGAGGTGTAAACGAAGTTATCAATCTCTAACAAAATTAGCTCTTCCGTGCCAAACAGCATTAATTCCGAAAGCGTCGATTGTGCGAAACGTAGCTTGCGCTTTTCTCATGTGACATCCTGAAAATCATTCATCAAGGCAGTCAGGTAGACACAGTAGTTCTTGACTCCCGAAAGCAATTGACTCTGTTCCACACCACCGAATGTAAATGAAAGTATTATTTGGAGTATCAAACGAAATTTGTGACTGGCATGAGTAGGTCTTGGTAAGGAGGAAGCAGTAAGTCATATTGGTGGGATAATCATCAGCAGAAGTAGAAGTAACTTCAGGAATGCTCCAGGGAATCGCTAATATCCATGTTGTACATTAATGACATGGCTGATAGTTTCAGTAGTTTCCTCAAGTTTTCTGCAGACGATGCAGAAGTAACGACTGCGTAAAACTGAACAAATATCGTCAGATTCTGATAAGATATCATAGTGATGCAAATTTTGGAAATTCGATTTACGTGTTCTCATATGTGAGGCTGTGCACTTCACAAAATGCTGCAGTGTCCATAAATCGTCAATAGAGTCAGTCAACTCATACAAACATCTGGGAAAATAATTGTGTAGGAATACAAATCGGAATGATCACAACGGACATTGATGGAATGTTGAACGTATACAAGGAAGGGTAGTGCGTATGGTAACAGGTTTGTTTGACCCATGGGAAAGCGTCACGGAGATGCTGAAAACCGTGATCTGGCACACGCTTGGCGACAGACGCCAACTACCACGCGAAAGCCTAAATAAAGTTTCAGTTGTCAGCACTGAGGGGTCCAGGAATTTAAAGCAAAACCGTACGTACCGATTCCCTTGGAATGGCAAAGCCGGTGTTAGACTAATTACAGCGTGCAAAGAAGGCATTCAAGCAATCATACTACCAGCGTTCCATAGGCAAATGGGACCGTAAGAAGTCGGGTCTAGTGAAGCAGGGGATACAACTCGTCGGCTTTGACCAATGACATCATACATTAGTCATAGATAGTGTTCCGGATAAGCACTATCATTGTACATTAAAATAATTATTCTTAATGATATTGAGGTAGTTTGGAGTATTAGTTTGTTATTGTAGAACAATTTTTAGTGTCTTATTTTCGTTTATAGGAATGGATTTGTCTGTTTGTGGATATGTAATATTCGTTACTGTCTGTCTAGGCGAGCTTCGGTTATTCCTCGATATTTCCGTGTGGTAAGCTCACTTTTCCATTTGTTTCTTTCACAGTATTTCACTATTTTGATATTTCACTGTTTTATTCCACCAATATGTGTATTTTCGAGTTGTGAAGTACGTAATAGAATTTTCTCAGCTGTCGATCTTCTTTCGTTTCCCAGCACTAGTATCAGTACGACATTTTCGAATGTGTACTTGCTATATTACAGGCGAAACCCCCGACACAATTAAAAGTTGATCCCGTCGTTCACTTTGCCTTTACACTGACGACACAACTAACTTTTGTATCCCGTCCTTCACGTCGCCCTTACACTGACACTATATATGTCAATTGGCGAGCAAGATACAAATGTTGCGTACGGCTATATAGCTCAAATAACGAATGGGGTACTATTAGCGTCCAAGGCAACAAGAAAACGGTACCCCATAGTGAAGTACGGGATACAAATTGTACATGTGTCGTCTTCTTATCTCCGTGTAGTTCAATTGAGGTACAAGTTGCAAATGTAACGTACGTCTGTTTCCACCTTTTCGTTTCCAGTGTACATATATAGAGGTCAACTGACGTCTGTATACATATATTACATGCGTAGGTCCTTCTGTCATCAATAGTACTGATATGTACGTAAGGAAAGACTGTTACTAATAGCGGAGATGAAATAAAAAACACATCTACAGTTTGTATCCCGTGTTCCATATAGGGTTTACTGAAGCGGAGGATACGTCGTTCAAGTGAAGAACAGGACAGTGATGCTAGTGAAAACGAAGAAATCGACTTACGACAAACTCGTATTCCGTACTGTACTTAAACAACACACTTCGAGTGAGCTTTTAATTTGTATCCAGTGTTTCATTTACGGTTTAGTGAAGCAGAGGATACATAGTTAAAGTGAACAACAAGACAGCAATGCTAGTTGAAACTAAGAAATCGATGTACGCTGAACTTGTATTCCGTACTGTACTTAAGCAATACAGTTCGAAAGAGTTTAGAGATACAACTGACATACATATAACGTGATGTATTCTTTGCTAGTAATATATTTCATTCATTTCTTTCCATTGTATTTTGCGGAGAAATGCTAAGATTCAATCAAACACGCGATACCGTTAACGTGAAAATACTACTGGCCCTTATATATGTGAAGTACAGTTTTTCTCTCTTGCATTCCATTGTTTCTGAACATTCTTATCAGCTCTTTCATCTTTGTAATACATGCTCTCTGGCCAATTCTGAAGTCATTGGTCAAAGCCGACGGGTTGTATCCCCTGCTAAACTAGACCCAAGAAGTCTTAATAAGTAGCACAATGGAAAGTACCCTCTGTCATGCACATCACAGTGGTTTGCAGAGTATAGATGTAGATTGAGTGATAATGTCCTTCAGTCGCTAGCACCGCGATTCCTTCTTGAAATGATCAACACATAATCTTTGGGTCGTTGTTAAAAGACATCTTGTTAACACCATGAGCTGCATGTCTACAACATAACAATATAAAAATAAGTTTATTTACGTTTTATGTACCTCGATGTCAAATGACAGGCTTATCAATTATAAATTCCCTGTGATGTCAAAATCGAGGTGATACAGGAAACGTAAAAACCTATCTTTAAAATCTAATCATCACCAGATCTATCTAACAACACTAGGATATATGATCTATCCTACCTCACAGTACATACTTCGTCGTGCGTATCTGTTACAGCCGTCAAATGTTAAATGGTGACATTTCCTTTTCACACTAGATATTACGTTCGCAGAAAATGGCAGATAGACCAAAGACTCTATATCACATGTCTCTTGTTATTCGTGAGAGCATATCTGAAGACATCTGTGCACTCACTTACTGGTATGTAATAAATACCGTTTTTTTGATAGTTAGTATATGAATGTAGAATATGTAAAATATCAGTCTGTAATACACAGCAAGAGATTAAAAACTGATATTAGCTGTCAGGAACAGCATATCGAATAAGATGGATATCATACAATATATGTTTGTACTATATAACGAGTTTGTCAACTCGGAACTGGATCTGAATTGTGAACGAACACTTGATGTCAAATAGGTCAGCTGTATATGCAGGAAACCGAAGGAACTCTAACCTGAATCTGTTCAGTTGAAACAATGTTCAAGTTTTGTATAGTCATCTCGTTTCGAGACTTTGTCTATTCATTAAGGATATTGTAAGGGAGTTTCGACATACGAATATAAATCTCATATCTTATAGGCTGTTTAATAATCTACGTTTATGTGTCTTGTGAAGAAGAAAATTGATGCTCTTAGTGATGTCATTAACAAAATGCTTCCATTTTTTTAGGTGAGAACTAAATGCTGAGGGACTGAATTCACTAACATTAACATGTGTTCTCTGAACCCTTATATTAGGACGGAAAAGAAATCGCAGTAGCAGAAAGCAATTGTATGATATAAACGGAAGATGGCAGGCGTGCTTCTACATATGAAAGATGTGCCAGTCGCATTTCGTGCCAGTCGCATAAGAGCGGCGCTACTTGAGCCACTATAAGGATGCAGATCAGGTTTCTTTCATTACATGCTGTAACGGTCGTGAGCGTTAGTTACCTTCGAGATTGGACCTGTTGAGTTGGTGTTAGTCAACAATGCCTTTTATGTAACGAAGAGGCCATTATCAACACCGCACTGAGTTTTAACGAAGTTGTGTGAGATGTCTACGAGAACCTGGATGTGGCTTCTGCGATGTATTGGAAAGACTCGGCAGCAATGTAACCACTGTACACGATTGCTGGCAGGAGTGGTCGTGAGAAGGCTCCAGATGGACACCTGGCACTGCCGAAAGGGAAGACCATCGTTTTCTGCGTATGGCTCCGGCGCATCGTACTGCATCTGCATAAAAGGTGTGAGCAACAGTTGGCACACACCGAACTGTTACAAATCGATTACTTAACGGACAGCTCCGAGACAGACGCCTTGTAACGAGCATCCAAGTGATCCCAAACCACTGCCGTTTTCGACTTCAGTCGCTTCAAGCGAGAGGTCACTGGAGTGCAGGGTAAGGTCTGTTGTGATGAAAGCTGGTTCTGCCACGGTGCCAATGATGACCGTGTGTTGATTAGGAGGACGCCAGTTGAGAGCCTACAACCAACCCTTCTGCATGCTACACACTATAGTTAAGGCTCACCGGCCATTTGACCATCTTCTTCTGTGCGGATTCACAAACAGTGCCCGAACTCTTATGTAGGTCTCACGGGAGGCGTGCCAGAGATAAGTTACTGCAGTCCCACTATTCTCTGTGTCCTCGTGTAAGCTTAGGGACTGATGACCTTAGCAGTTAAGTCCCATAAGACTTCACACACATTTGAACATTTTTTTTAACAGGATTCCAAAGGTTGTTTTCCAATAGGACACCGCTCGCGCACATACCGCTGTTGTAACCCAACGTACTCTACAGAGTGTCGACATATTGCCTTGGCCTACACAATTACAGGATCTGTCTCCAATCGAGCATATATGGGACATTATCGGACAACTCCAGCGTCATCCATAACCAGCATTAGCCGTTCCTGTATTGACCGACGAAGTGAAACAGGCATGAAACTCCAGCGCACAAACTGACATCCGGCACCTATACAACATAATGCATTCACGTTTGCATGCTTGCATTCAACACTCTGGCGGTTGCACTGGTTATCAACGCACCATCATTTCACTTGTGCAGTGGCTTGTCTCGCACTTACATTAACCTGTGATCTTTCAGTGTTGATCACTTTAATATGTTACCTAGACAAATGTATAAGAGAAATTTGATTACTCTTCATATATCTTCTTCTTCCTCGCGGATGGATCACTTACAAGGGAACCTCCCCATCGCACCCCCCTCAGATTTAGTTATAAGTTGGCACAGTGGATAGGCCTTGAAAAACTGAACACAGATCAATAGAGAAAACAGGAAGAAGTTGTGTGGAACTATGAAAAAAAGAAGCAAAATATAGAACTTGAGTAGTCCATGCGAAGATAGGCAACTACAAGGATCATTTAAGCTTGGTAGCGCCGTGGTCTCGTGGTTAGCGTGAGCAGCTGCGGAACAAGAGGTCCTTGGTTCAAGTCTTCCTTCGAGTGTAAAATTTCATTTTTTATTTTCAGACAATTATCAAAGTTCAGGCACTCACACATAATTAACTTCGCTCTCCAACATTCCAGGACATGCTCAGATTTGCTTGGACATATGCAGGATTTGATGGTCTACATACGGAAAAATTTGAAAACGTTAAAAACATATGTGCGACTGTGAAACTATTGGATTCATTTGTTGCAGTTTATGTGACAAACTCTTATGTTTTCATCACTTTTTTGGGAGTAATTCTCACATCCACAAGAAAACCTAAATCGGGCAATGTAGAAGAATCTTTTTGCCCATTCGCCAAGTGTACAGGTTAGGTGCGTCGACAACATATGCCTGTCATGTGACGCACATGCCCTTACCAGTGTCGTATAGAATATGTCAGACGCGTTTTCCGTGGAGGAATCAGTTGACCTATGACCTTGCGATCAAATGTTTTCGGTTCCCATTGGAGAGGCACGTCCTTTCGTCTACTAATCGCACGGTTTTGCGGTGCGGTCGCAAAACACAGACACTAAACTTATTTCAGTGAACAGAGACGTGAATGAACGTTTGGACAGATCATATATTTGCGAAAATAAAGAAAAAAATTCACTTAAGGGGAGACTTGAACCAAGGACCTCTCATTCTGCAGCTGCTCACGCTAACCACGGGACCACGGCGCTCCTGCGTTCCGACTATCCTTGATGTTGCCTATCTTTGCATGGACTACTCAGTTTGTATATTTTGCTTATTTTTTCATAGTTCCACACAAATTCTTCCTGTTTTCTAGACTGATCTGTGTTCAGTTTTCCAAGGCCTATCGACTGTGCCAAGTTATAACTAAATCTGAGGGGGTTGCGATGGGGAGGTTCCCTTGTTAGGACCACGAGTAATCAACATTTGTTGGCCTTCCTTTTCCCCCAGTATTTCTTCATAAACAACGAATGGGCTAGCTTTCGTTGCGTAGACCACGTATGCCGATTAGTTTTTCTCTCTTCTTCCTCAAAACCTCGTGTGTTTGTGATTTTTCTGACTTCATTTATATCATGTAGATTTGTAGACCCTAATTCTCTCAGGTCTTTTTCCGTCTGTTTGTACCAGTTCGGTCTTGTAGTTTTGTTATTTAAAAATGTATGGATTTTGTGCGTTAACCTGTTTGAGTCCATTCTTTCTAAGTGGCCCATGAATTGGATTCTTCTCATGCGCATTGTGTCTGTTATTTTGGAGATATTTTTATATATTTCTGCATTGGCTTTTGGATAATACACACCATCACCATTCTTGGTCCTAGGATTTTCCTCATTATTTTACGTTCTTTCACTTCTAATTCCTCTTTTAGTGTTCTGTGTTGAAGGTTTAGTGTCTCAGATTCGTAGAGAGCTTCGGTTTTAATTGCTGTTGTGTAGTGTCGTATTTTGCAGTTGCACGAGAGACTCTTTTTGTTGTAAATGTTTTTTGTTAACTGAAACGCCGTCTCCATTTTCTGGACTCTTGATCTGACAGATTTCTTTCCATTACAATGTTCTGCAATCCGTTCACCTAAATATTTAAATTCTTTTACTCGAGAGATGTAGTTATTACCAATTTTGAGGTCAGAAGGTTCATCTTTGATGTGTCATAAATTTTGTTTTTTCGAATGAAATTTGTAATCCAATTTTTGCTGCTGCTCTTGTAGTAATTCTAGCTGTTTCTGTGCATCGGTAATGTCTTGTGCGATCAGTGCCATGTCATCAGCAAATGCTAAACAGTCTAATTCTATGCCCTTACGTCTTGGTCCCACTCTGTGTGCTGGTGCACCTGCTTTTCTCCATTCTCTAACAACTTTTTCAAGAGCACAAATGAAAAGCGCTGGGGACAGTACATCCCCTTGTCGTACTCCTGTGTCTATTTCAAATTCTGTGCTCAATTCTTCCATAAATTTTACTTTGGATTTGGTCTTCGTGAGTGTTTCTTTTATGATGTTTGTTGTCTTTTGATCTAGTCCAAATTCTGCTAATACTTCAAAAAGGGATTCTCGGTCTATACTGTCATATGCTTTTTTAAAGTCGACAAACGTGATGACATAACTTTTGTTTGAAGTACTATGTAAATATTTCATTGAGTTTTTCAAGTTAAGGATTTGTTCTACGCATGATCGACCTTTTCTGAATCCACCTTGGTATTCGCCTAGTTTTGAATCCAGCTGAGGTTCTGCGCGGTTTAGTAGGGCTTTAGACAGAATTTTGTATGTTATTTTTTGGTATTGCGATTTTTTCCGTCATTGTAATTTATCACAGTCATTATGCGTCAGTTTAAGTACTGGCTCTTACCTACGCAGTGTATAATGCGTGACCGTTTTGTGTTCTCTGTCCTCGCGTCAATCTGCAGCGTAGTTCTTAGACGTCTGAGTCGTTGATACAGCGTCCGCACCCGGTCTGATGCTGGACAGATTGGGTTCCGCACCCAGTTTGGAGTTTGGGACGCGGTCCGAGCGCCGGGGCAGGCGGCAGCAACTGTACCGTCCCGGGCATTCCGTGGCGGGCCGTTAGTTAACCTGGATAGCCGCCGCTGACCCAGTTGCCGCGCCGCCACCTGGAACGACTCGACGCAGAGCAGCGTGCCGTGACGGCGCACGATCCGCTCGCGGGAACTCATCAGAGTCTCCGCTGCCCATTATAGCTTCCGCAGGCCTTGCGACTTTCGCTCATGTTTTGCTTTCTTGACTACTTGGGTGAGAGTTATTACCCCTCGTAACGCTGCGGTCAGACTCGCTACTCTGCCACAGTTCGATCACAATGCGTTGCTCTTTGTCACCACTTCTGTGTCAGGACGTCTTAACCTGTTACATTTCAGACATACTGCCAAGGGACGGTCCTTTTCGTTATCACCAATTTCTTCCAAATTTATGATGTATGGCAGGACTTGGCCAGAAAAGAAAATGGCAGGAGCAGGAGCGTCACACGGCCAAGCGTTTGGAAAAAATAGTATTTTTGGCGCTGGTCAAGTGAGGCATGAGCCTTTTATGTTAGCGAAGTTAGCGCGCAGCGGTAGCCGCAGCAGAAAGAATATAGAGGGGAATCTGAAGGTCGTGAGATCGAGTCTCTAGGTGGATTTTTTTTTATTTTACGTTTTTTATGCTGCAAATAAACCGAAAATGGACTAAGTAACCCACTAGTATACACTGAAATATGCCGCGCGGGATTAGCCGAGCGGTCTGCGTAGGGTCTCGAGCCCACGACCTCCGGCTTATCGCTCTGCAGTCTTTGCCCTGTGTAGACCTTCGCCTCAAAACTAAGCTAACACAAACTGCTCATGTCACACCTGACCGGCGCCAAAAATGAAGTTTTTTTTCTAAACGCTTGGCCATCTGTAGTTCCCACTTCAGTCACTTTCATTTCTGGCTATGCCCTGTATATACCATAGATTTGGAGGAAATCGATGATGAATAGGCTCGGTGCCCCTGTGAGGTTTTTAGCAGTGCATACACGTTCCAGTCACACTATGTGACACTATGTTTGACGTCAACGTGCAATAACCACTCAAACGGCTAGTGGCAGCACGAGACGTGGAGGGTATATAAAGCGTGCCGGAGAGACGCGTAAAACAGTGCAGCCATTGTCGCATTACGACAACGGAGTGACTTGTCTGCCGTCCAGAAGGGCATGATCATTCGCTTTCGGCCCAACGGTGGAGGCATTTCCCAAACGGCTAAGTCTGTAAACTGCTCACGTGCCGCAGTGGTTAAAGTAAACAGTGCATCGCAAAATGGCGCTGTCCAAAATCGGCGCCGAGGCAACTGCGGTGACAGAGGTGAACGGCTGACGCGGAGAGAGAGGTGTAAGGCGAATAGGTGTGCAACTGTAGAGCAACCTACCCTCCATATGAACCAAGAGACTACCAAGAGTGTCTCCTCAGCGACCGTTCAGCGAAAGTTGCTGCGTATGGGCAGCAGCAATAGCCGTCTGGTTCATGCGTCCACATTGACTATTGTTCGTCGGCGACGAAAGCTAGAATTCACACACCAGGTCCGGAACTAGGCGTTGACAGCACGGCTGCAGGTGGCCTTTTCAAATGTTGGCTTGTGTAGCATGAAACGTCTGAAAGCAAACACCCTGCAAGCAATCGTTGAAAGGGTTCAGGCCGGAGGAGGGAGCTCTATGGCCGAAAGCTTTTGTGGCAGTCTCTGGGTAATCTTGTCATTCTGTAAGGCACAAGGTATCAAGACAAGTAAGCATCTATCGTTGGGGACCGTGTCCAGCCCTACACGCAGTTTGTTTTTCTCGGCACGATGGCATCTGCCAGTAGGATAACGCAACGTGTCCACAGGTCACAATGTACGTGCGCGGTTCAAAGAACACCAGGACGAGTTTACCGTTGTCCCCTGGCCACCAAACTTAGGCAGTTTACCACCTGCCGTGATTTATCGAACCATAAACAGGCGATCAAGGTCGATGATCAGTAATATAAAAAGATTCTCCGTAGTCTGCTTGGTTGCTGTACTTTCGAAACGATGTGTTGGTATACTGTTTCTGTTGTGTTCTGTCCACGCGTCTAATATAGGGTGCCTCAGAAAGCTGTTTTCTCGGATCGCTAGACAACAATTCAAGCAAATCGTATGAATGGAGTTTATTACAAAAGGTAAAAGATAATACTTAACTTTGAGTATTCACATAGGTGTGTCGCAAGCAGTTGGCGACATGCAAGTAATCAGTGTCCTTCGGTATATACAATTCCGATGCAAGCAAAACAGTACAGTTCATAAGCCACTGCTGTAGCGTTCGGAGGACGGCTCGTCTTCAAATCGGGCCGCGATTGCAAGTTCGCAGGAGAACTTCTGTGAAGTGTGGAAGGTAGGAGACGAGATACTGGCAGAAGTACAACTGTGAGGAGGGGCCCCTGACTTGTGCTTGGGTAGCTCAGTTGGTAGAGCACTTGTCCACGTAAGGCAAAGGTCACGAGGTCGAGTCTCGGTCCGGCACACAGTTTTATCTGTCAGAAAGTTTCATATCCGCGCACACTCCGCTGCATAGTGAAAATTCCATTCTCGAATGATTAATATTGTTATTTTGGCTCATTGGTTACAGGAGACAACCAGTGTTGCATGAGAAACAAAAAATATATCAACAGAAAAATATATTTTCAGTATTTGAGATAACTATTAGTAAACCAACCGTATAGTATAGAGAAGGAAAAGAAAACGGTTGCTCCAGACAGTCGTTTGAAGTGTACATCTGTATGGCTGAGAATGGTGGAAATTGCTGATGATGGACAATAAGCGATTAAAATATGACTTAGGGAAGTCTAACTAAGTCCAGAAAGACAGAAAGACAATCTATTCAAGATATTTTGAAAGAAAGCAACCCCATAGCAACAATTCAAAAAAAAAGAAAACAAAATAATTTGCACTCTTATTTAAACACGAAACGTTTTTACAAATACACGCTGATGAGCTAAAACACGGAGACCTGTTGGTTCACATTTGGAACGCAACACAGCAGCGACACGATGTGGCACAGATATGATAAATCCTTGGTAGATTTCCGGGGGTATGTCGCACTGGTCACACAGTTTCCGTAAATTACGACTCGGCGGTTTGTGAGCGTGGAGCTGGCGCCCAATAGCGGCCCAGATGTGTTTCATCGGGTTTAGATCAGGCCAATTTGGAGGCCAATACATCAACGGAAGTTCACTATTATGCTCCTCAAACCACTACTGTAGCACGATTATGGCTAGTGGCGTATCAGAAGTCGGAATAACCACACTTTTGCAGCTCCGACTGCTACGAGACATACAGGAAGTCAGTGAGGGTCTGGAAGGTGCAGACGGGGGTGTGGAGCCATTCTGACTTCAATGCCGTGGCCAGCTGCACTACGTTTCTCGGTTGAGGACCTATGGCGCGAACAGACCGGTCGAGATGGTCCCGTAAATTCTCGACTTTGTATAAATCCTGTGAATTTGGTGGTCAGGAGAGTACGAGAAACTCATTCTGGTGCTCTTCGAGACACGAACGTACAGTGCGAGCAATGTGACACGTTGCATTGTCCTACTGGTTGACGCCATTGGTCCGAGAGAAAACGAACTGGATGTAGGAGTGACATGCTCCCCAAGGATAGATACATGGTTCTGTTGATCATTATGTCTTCCAGAATGACGAGATCACCCAGGCAGGCAATGCCACAAAAAAATTCGCTAAACCACAGCACTCACCTGCACCATTTCGACGACTATTGCAGCGTGCTACACACCAACGACCATATTTACAACTGAGAGTCCAACATGATTCACTGGAAAAGACCGCCTGTCGCCACTCAGCGGATGTCCATTTGCGATGTTGGCAAACGAATTGCAGTCTTCGTTGCCGATGAGCAGCAATGCACGAACCAGGCACTTTCTGCAGAGGCCATACGCAGCAACTCCATTAAAAGGTCGTTGAGGAGTCAGTGCTGGTAGTCTCTTGGGTCAAAGAGGCGGTCAGTTGCTCAACATCTGCACGTCTATTCGCGCATCCACATTATCCCTGTCATCTACGGCACGTGGTGGAACTCATTTACTTCGGCGATGTTTTTGAATAGAGCCATGTTCTATGCACGATAGCCTTCAACCATGGCGGCAAGCGAACATTTTACAAACTTAGCGGTTTCGGAAATGCTTCCATTCTTGGCCGGAAAGCCAATGATCGTGCCCTTTCGGACGTCTGATAAATCGCTCCGTTTCCGCAATACTACAACGACTACACTATTTTCAACGTCCACCAATGCTGCTTTACATACCCTTCAGTGCTAGTGGTGCCACCTGCTGCCTGTGAGTTAATATTGCACGTTGACGTCGAAAATAGGCGATGGTCCCTTTAAGGAGAGTGGACAGCATCGAAGGAAAGGAATCCAGCGGGTGATGGGGAGAGGGGAGGGGGGGGGGGTAAGAAAAAACATAAAAGATCTGTTGGCGATATGGAAACATGAACATTATCAACAACTGATAAGGACAGCCACAAAATACAGAAGAACGATTGCAGCGATCACGCATTGCCTTTAGACACTGAAACCGTGGACAGGCAGCAGGTCATGAAAATCTACCAGGTACTGCAGAGCGTGCAGTTATGCACTTGCAGCAGTCTTGTAGGGCTGGACGACTTTCACTAAGCAGCAAGGCTCCAGCCAATCACCAGTGCTGCGTTGCCTGCCTCGTTTGCAAGTTTCACTGCTGGCGAGAATATGCGAGCGGCGTGCTGCGACGCTTATTTCGGCTATCGACACTTCCGCCTATACTCTCGGAAGCGATACACCGACAGCAGTCTTAGGAAATACGACAGTTGATCTCTTGTCTACGATGTTTATGCCTTTAGCGGCAAGTCCACGATGTGCAGTGTAGAAACGTTTTGTCTGTTAAAAACAATAAAACATTTCCAGGTACAAAAAAATAAAATGGTTCAAATGGCTCTGAGCACTATGGGACTTAACATCTGAGGTCATCAGTCCCCTAGAACTTAGAACTACTTAAACCCAACTAACCTAAGGACATCACACACATCCATGCCGGAGGCAGGATTCGAACCTGCGACCGTAGCGGTCGTGCGGTTCCAGACTGAAGCCCCTAGAACCGCTCGGCCACACCGGCCGGCCATTTCCAGGTACACTAAGTGATCAAAAGTATCCAGACACCCCCAAAAACATACATTCTTCATATTAGCTGCATTTTGCTGCCACCTACTGCCAGGTACTCCATATCAGCGACCTCAGTAGCCATTAGACATCGCGAGAGAGCAGAATGGGTTGCTCCGCGGATCTCATAGACTTCGAACGTGATCAGTTCATTGGGTGTCACTTGTGTCATACGTCTGTACACTTGATTTCCACACTGCTAAACATCCCTACGTCCACTGTTCCCGATGTGATATTGAAGTGGAAACTTGAAGGGACACGTACAGCACAAAAGCGTACAGGGCCGACCTCGTGTGTTGACTGACAGAGACAGCCGACAGTTGAAGAGGGTCGTAATGTGTAATAGGGAGACATCTATCCAGACCATCACACAGGAATTCCAGACTGCATCAGGACTCACTGCAAATACTATGACAGTTAGGGGAGGTGAGAACACTTGGATTTCATGATCGAGCGGCTGCTCATAGGCCACACGTCACGCCGGTAAATGCCAAACGACGCCTCGCTTGGTGTAAGGAGCGTAAACAGTGGAAAAATGTTGTGTGGAGTGACGAATCACGGTACACAATGTAGCGATCCGATGGCAGGGTGTGGATGTGGCGAATGTCCGGTGAGTCATTTGCCAGCGTGTGTAGTACCAACAGTAAAATTCTGAGGCGGTGGCGTTATGCTGTGGTCGTGTTTTTAATGGAAGCGGGTTGCACCCCTTGTTGTTTTGCGTGTCGCGCGGGGTAGCCGTGCGGTCTGGGGCGGCTTGTCACGGTCCGCGTGGCTCCCCCCGTCGGAGGTTCGAGTCCTCCCTCGGGCATGGGTGTGTGTGTTGTCCTTAGCGTAAGTCACTTTGAGTTAGATTGAGTAATGCGTAATCTTTGAGACCGATGATCTCAGCAGTTTGGTCCCATAAGAACTTACCACTACAAATTTCCAATTTCCAATTTGTTTTGCGTGGCACTATCACAGCACAGGCCTACATTGATGTTTTATGCACCTTCTTGCTTCCCACTGTTGAAGAACAATCGGGTTTGTTGGTGGTGGTGGTGGAGACGCCTTCGTCAGGCCACCTGTCGTCGACCACTGCCCAGTCCGCCCCCAACCTGCCATCGAGCCGGAGGCGACCTACACAAACTCGTATCCCGTAACTCCTTTCTTTCGTCTTCTTAAAAGGAACGGTCCGTTTCCCCCGTTTGTATTTTCTGACGTTATCTGCTAATTTCGTAATTGATTGTTGTGTAAATGACGTTTATACTTTCCTTTCGTTTTTAAAAAATAATATAATATGAGAAAAAAGGCATCTGAATGGAGAGGAGAAAAACATTGTCGCTAACGCACGCTTTTGTGGCGATCTCAGCAGTAAGTCAGTTCAAATCCTGGAGGTGGGAAAAAAATTTTCACTGACAATATTTAGCCAGCAATGGAAAGGGCTACGGTAGCGCATAGTTCATGATCACCAATGCCCTGGTTTAAATATCAAACGTCTCCGTAGCGTCTCATGAGTTGGGAACACGTGACACTGTTGACGTTAAGCTAGGCGGTCCCCCTGCTATTCGCGACGAGTAGGCTATATGCCGGCAACGGGTTTCATCCTCTCCCTTCACTCATCATCATAATCATCATCATTTTCGTCATCATCATCATATAACACAAACACGCACACACACACACACACACACACACACACACACACACACACACACACACACACGAGCGCGCGCGCACGCATATATCCATGTAGTATTGCCGGCCGCGGTGGCCGAGCGGTTCTAGGCGCTTCAGTGCAGAACCGTGCGACAGCCACGGTCGCATGTCTGAACCCTGCCTCGGGCATGGATGGGTGTGATGTCCTTAGGTTAGTTAAGTTTAAGTAGTTATAAGTCTAGGGGACTGATGACAGATGTTAAGTCCCATAGTGCTCAGAGCCATTTGAACCATGTAGTATTACAAAAAGTTGTAATGGAGCATGCTGCAAATAAACAAATAAACAAACAAGTATATGTTCCAAAATCCAACTGCAAATCGACGTCTGTGATATGGGTTTGTAATTCAGCTAATTACTCCTATTTCCTGTCTTCAGTAAAATTGCTGTGACCTGTGCAACTTTCCAGTGTTTTGGTTCGGATCTTTCACCGTGCAAGCGCTTATATATGACTGCTATGTATGGCGCTAATCTTTCAACATACTCTGAAAGGAACCTGAGTGGTATGCAGTCTGGCCCGAAAGTTTTGTGCTTTAAACTGCTTCGCTGCACCGAGCACATCTATTTCTAAATTATTCATTTTGACAGCAGTTCTTCATTATAATTCTGGAATATTTCTTTCTCTTCTTTTGTTAACGAATTTCGGAAAACAGCACTTAGTAATTCCGCTTTAGTGTCACTGTCATCAGTTCTAACGCGCAATCAAGGTAAAGATTATACCTTGGCGTTGGCGTACTTCACATACAACCAGAATCGTTGTAGATTTTCTTCCGGGTTTCGAGACAGAGTTTCGTTGTAGAAACTATTAAAAGCATCTCGCATTGAATTCGCGCTAAATTTCGAGCTTCTGCAAAACTTTGCGTTCTTTTAAATTTGGCATGCTTTTTTTTATTGCTTCCGCAACAATGTTCTGCCCTGTGTTGTGTGGTACAGAAGGATCAGTTCCATCTCTTATTAATTTATTAGGTATAAATCAATTGCTGTCGATACAATTTCTTTGATTTTAAGCCATATATGCATTACGGTTACGTAGTTAGTTCGAAAGGAATGGAGATTCTTTCTTAGGAAGGCATCAAATAAATTTTAATCGCTTTCTTAAATATATATATTTTACGTTTATTTTTGGTGGGATTGGGTGTTAAGGTATTCAGTCTCGCTACAACAACATTGTAGTCACGAATTCCTGCATCCGTCGTGATGCTCCCTATAAGCTCAGGATTGTGTGTCGCTAAGAGATCAAGTATGTCTTCGCAACCACTTTTACTTCGAGCGCACTTCTGAATTAATAGTTGAAAATAATTTTTGTAGGAAGCATTCAGCACGATTTTGGATGACGTTTTACGTTAAACATCGACTAAGAACTTACAGTCTCGTCTACATATCGTGGGTTGATTGAAGCCACCATCATCTATAATTGTGTTAAGTGGAGTACGTGTATGAAATGAGACACAGGCTTTCTTTGAACCGTTCAGCAACTGCAACATTTGAGTCGGGATGAGTAAAAGTAACCAATTACTAATGTATTCCGATTGTCAAGTATAACCTCCACCATACTGTCTATCTCTACAAAAGATAAGCTACGTATAAGAGCAACACGTCGCCACCATCTGATTTAAATCCATTATCTCTGAACACTATTAGGTCCTATGTAAAAATTTCCGCTGAACTTATCTCCGGCTTCAGCCACGATTTGAGCATCCCTGTTTTCTGTTAGCTCCTGAAGTTCTGCTTCTTTCCCAGCGCAGCTACGGCAATTTACAACTTGGAAACAAAATATCGCCTATGGCATACAGATCAACAGGGAGAAAGGTTTTAATACTCTACCATACGCAGATGATCAAATAATAAATTCAAATACTAATCAGTCTTGATCACAAGGCTGTATTAAAAATTAATAATCACACGTGAGATTATTAATTTTTAATTTTTAATAAAGCCTTGCGATCGAGAATGATTAGTATTTTAATTAGCTATCAGATCGCTGTTATTTTCCAGTCATGTTTTCAAAAGTTATTGATCAAATAATAATTCAGGGAAAGAAAGATAATATTCAAAGACGCGTTTATTGACTTAATTTGTTTGCTTCTAAATATAAAATTAACATCTCGATGAATAAAGCAAAGATTATGACGTTCAAGGAAAAATGGCCAACAAAATTGTAATAATTAATGTAATACTGGGACAAGCAAATCACTTTCGGTCTCTCCACTGTGACATAGGGAGAAATTTCAAGAATGAAACTGATAACAAGATCTTAAAATTTATCGCAATCTGTGGAGCAATTAGAAATTAGCCATGAAAGAGACGCAGATGAAGTTTTACGAAGCCATGGCGGTACCTACTATGATCTATAGATCTGAAACCTGGGTTGCGATGCAGAAGTATATGAGGAAAATACAGACTGCGGAATGGGATTTTAAAGGGTGCACCATGGAAGATCGCTTCAGAAATTAAGACTTCATAAATTAATTAGAGGCTGATTCGGTGCACACGAAGAAAACTCTAAACCAAAACATGTAGTGGGAACACGAAGATAGAATGCGTGGAAATGATCTTCCGAAACAAATTCTAGGCTACTAATCTGAATGGACAAGACGAAGGGGAAGACCACGGAAGAGATGGCGGACCTTGTTGATCCGAAAGGGTGAAATCACTTAATACGTGCATGGGAAAGAAAAAGAAGAAACCGAATAAATCATAATCACTCTTATTTATAATTTTTAAATTAATTATTAATTAACAATTAATAATAATTAATAATTCATTTATAATTTTATAGTTTGTAATGAACCACCACGACTCTCCCTTATGTCAAAGTACTCAGTAAACATCCTTGAAAACATCTTAAATTTTACAGGTAGAGTTGGGTTTCATCTTATGTACTGTAATTTCATTCTGTTCGTAAAATCAGTTTGTCGGGAACCTCACTCAACTTTATTTTGGTTGGATGACATGAGCGGAGAGGCAGGATTCGCAACCGTTATAAATAGTGGTTTTTAAGTTAATTCAGGTTGCTGTTTCTTTCTAGCTACGAACTTTTCGATGTAATTATAAGCTTTGTTTACTACGGTAGATGATTCTTCTTAGAAATATTCAGCGAAGGGTCCAGATTATCTCGACCGACTATTATGTCATTCCGTGCTTAAGCGGCTACTCGTAAGTATTGGCGGTTGTGTCGCTAACAAAATCCCCTCGCGACCGTTGATGTCGGCTTTTAGAAATCGCAGCCTCTACCTGTCGTGTAAGTAGTTCATCGGTTGTTCTTGCCTAGCAGTGAATATTTCGATTGCATTTGAGATTAAGACTTTTGTAAAAAGCATAATCTACTGCCTATAAGCAAGCAAGCGCTAATGAAGTTGTTTAAGCAATCGTTCAACCTTTCCGTCCTATGCTCTTGGGCGCAGATAAAAGCCATCCTCATTAATATGTGTTTACATTATGGAACTGTGGGAAACACAAAATGACTATCGGAAAATTTCTAGAATTTAGACAATATGTCAACTGATATATCAGTGAGGTTTCACTACCTCGTTCACAAAAATAGCACCGTAGGAAAATTTCAAGAATGCCTGGCGATATATCGAAACTCATTTTAACGAACCTGATAATTAGGTGGACATAATCAGACGTCAAACGCGGACCGATGGAGGGCCAAATACGCATATATTTTCTAAGAGTAGACCCTTTGATAAAAAAAATTAAAAAGTCTTATTTTTTGGCACAATAGCTATACGGTTTGTTTCTTCTTTATTGATACATTTCAATAAAGAAGCGACAAACAGCTAATATGCCAAATCATGCTTTTTGAAAAGTATTATAAACTTCCTAACAAAATCTGTCTATAGTCTTTTAATTTCTTAGCCAAAGAACATTCGAGTGCACAGCTTGATAACCAGGGCTTCGTAATCAGATCCTTCGATAACAGCTAAAGGCCTGACCATCAAGCAGTGCTTCGAAATGTACTTTGGCGAAGTAACTGAAAGGATTTGTTAATAGATTTTCCAGTTATTTAGCTGCCTCGTTTTTGTCAAGTATACACTGTGGTTGCCATGAGATATTTAAAAGCTGTATATCGCCGTCTCTTCAAAGCTATGTCGATAAAACGTGTAATGTAAGAACGGAGCGCTCTTTTCCAGGATTTGGAATTACACACGACGTGAACAGCAACTGTCTACAACGGATCACAGTGGGATGGAGCAAATCGAAGCGAACAATAGCACATCAGTTAGTAAAATTACCTCAAATTGGCCTACAAAAAACCTTAAATACAGCTCATGGGCGCGTCGCGCGTGATTTTCAGCGTTCTCTCGCTCTCCTCGAGCAAAAATATTGGTCGCATCGAAAAACTAATAGGACCTTTTTTTGTCGGAAATTTACGTACTTCAACTTTTTCGCTAGAGGCTGTGGTTTACGAATTATCGATAAAACCATATAATGGTTCGCCATCCCCACACTCACCACCCCTCCCCTGGTCAGGATTTGTAAAGTGTTGTTCATGGCATTCCATCCTACCACTGTACAATAATTTGAGACTATACGAATGATTCCCCATATACGACGTTCTCTGTTCAGTTATTATTCGCCACCGGCTTATTGCTGTACTTACAAATTGTAAAATTGACGTTTGCGTAAATTTTGCCTCACAGTTTTGTGAACTTTAACACAATAAAATCGACAATTTGTCTGGCCTTGTTAGCACGAAGCCACAGTGCTTGTAACAGTTAAATTTAGATCGAACTGTAAACGTGATTAGGTTAGTGGAATAGCTGGGACCTGGGGTGAGATGAGGGGGGGAGGGGGGTGGCTGTCAGTGTGGGGCTGCTTTTGAAGATCACTTTTGTACGTTTCTCTTAAGCAACTCGAAAATCGAGGCGTCTAGTGATAACGTTTCCCGGTGAAAAACTAAACTAAATTAAAAATCGTGCAAGAAAGATCTTATTCGTTTTTTCTCTAGGACTAATAGTATGCGCACAGAGAGCGAGAGAAGATTCAAAATCTCAACGCGCTTTCGTTGTGGCTTAGATGGCTTTTATAGACTAATTTGAAGTTGTTTCCCGAACTGATAGACTACAAGTGTCCCACATTAGATTTTTCGCCTCTATTTCCTCTACACCACCGTGGTACGTTGTCAACATAGTTTATACCCTATGTATTGTACAGTATCGCCGTTTACAAAGAAGTGTTACCTGCCTTAATGTTCAACGGCCATCGGTATTTACCAAATATCGTTGTTGGAAGTTTAACTCGTTGACTGCCAAGACGCTGCAGTCAGCACCAGAAGATCGTCACGACCGACGCCGTAACCTGGTCTGTCGTTGAATCATTCATCACTATACGTGCGGCAGTCAACGTGTTGAATATCGATATTTCAGTGATGCTACTAAAGCCTCCGAAATTTCGTGATATCGGTAATGAAGGGAAAATATCGACCTTCGATGACGGCAAAAAAACGCTACTTGTTAACTAATATTTTTCTCAACGTATCTCATGGCGATACCTGCACAACACATTTGCGACTTCTTATGTAGATACGGGATGAGGAACTGAGGGAGAAGGGGTGATGAGGAGGAGGGTTAATTTTTTCAACATTCTAAGGCAAGAACATTCTACATCTTCGTACATACTCCTCGAGCAACCATATGATGTATACTGGAGGGTACCTTGAGCCAGAACTAGTCACTTCCTTTCCTGTTCCACTCACAAACGGAGAGAAAACAACTCTCCATGTGCCTCCGAACGAACCCAAATTTCTCTTATCTTCGTGGTGCTGACGCGAAACAGCCGACGTTGGCAATTGTTGCAGCTAAGTGTGGACCACTGCTTTTCATTGTTTATTGAGTTCGTATTTTCGTAGTGTAGTGTAAATAGGGCAGGCAACATAATATGTTATAGAAATCAAAGAAGCAAAATTTCATTTATGGATTGAAAATTATAAAACAGCACATGAAAATTGTAAATTGGGAGGAAAACAGACCTATCATCACAACCCACTTGTTACGTGAAAGCTCGCGTGGACCTTCAACAAGATTCATGACACATGTGAAATAACACTATAACTACCTACCCAAAGTTACATAAACCGGACAAGTGCTTGAGCTGTATAGCCAAATCGTCATCTTCTGAGAAACTGTTCTTAGAAGACGGATATTTTCTCTGTCAACGATGCAGAGACTGAAGGAGACACTTTGCCCAAAAATATTATTTTTACAATCTGTAGACAAAAATTTGGGAGACATGTATTGTTAATTATTGCCGTATTTATTAAATAATAAAATATAGTAGATGTATTTATATGTTACTTTTCACGCCATCATTTAACATCGATGATAAAAAGTAACTGATTTACTGATCGATTGTTCTGGTCGATTCTTATTGGTCATCGATATTAAACATCGATATTTAACTCAAAATCAACATCAACGATTTGCCAAAATCGCCCTCAAATCTGACAGAAGTTTTTTGTAAAATTTTAGCATCAGTCATGCACTTTTTCTGCAGTAATATGATATAATATTCAGCAGTAATTGCTACCCAATTCATTATATTTGATTTTTGCCACAGTGACAGGACGCCAGTGACGAACACATTGCTTCACTAATCATAACATGAACCTAGAAGACGAGCCAAGAATCTGTTAAATATTTATTTAAGAGATAGGTTGCAATTATTCATTTAATATACGGTTACAGTGTTTTCGACATTGCGTATCTTCGCAGAAGATGTCTATAGTTGAATAGTAATAATAATAATAATAATTATTATTATTATTAAGTGAATGGATGTAGAAGAGGTTACTACAGTTCATAAATCACAGTGCGCAATCAATTAACCTCCACTGCCGGCTGCACCTCGGCCGCCGTGTGCCTGCTAAATATTGTACCGGCCCTAATGGCATGCACGTAGACGGCGCTTCCAGCTGGGCCGGTCCTCCAGCGGCCATTAATATTTATGCTGTCGACAGCCAACTTGGCGCCGGAGCCTCATTGCAGGCGAACTCGAGCCTCGATGAGGCGCGCTTCAAGTATTAACGCGGCCCTCAAGCGCGCGATTAAAATTCGACAGCTGGTCCATCTTACGACGTGACCTACTTCCTTCGCTAGCGTTACTCGCTGAAACCTGGAAGATCGCTGTCATTTCCGCCTCAGTGCCAATAAGCGTCTTTCTACATTTATATTTTTTTATGTTTTAAGAAGTGTTTAGAATGTCGTGTCACATTACTTTAATTAATTTAACTATAAAATCGCCAATAATAACATCACCGCTCGCAGCAACAGCCTTTGGGTATAATTTTGTAACTTTTACGGTTCTAAACATCAATCGGCAAAAACCGAGGTCTTATAGACTTCACTTCGTTGTATGTCTGACTGTTTTCCTCAGGAACCGACAGACATATCAAGACGAACTTAATGTCACATACTAAGGCTTACAGTCCCTTGGCGGTGTAAAAAATTGAAGCCTCTAAGTCATTTCAATCAAAAGAACGGCCATTCATGTAACATATTATGGTATTCGAAGACTCGCTCATCAAAACCTGTAGGGTACTTTCCCTAAATCGTGAATTTTGGCTACAAGCAAGGTTTCACAGAACAAATAAAGGAAAAAATGAGAAAATTGTTAACTTGTAATTACATCACACATCTGCTACCCTCTTGTGTGTGTGTGTGTGTGTGTGTGTGTGTGTGTGTGTGTGTGTGTGTGTGTGTGTGTGTTTTGACTGGTTTGATGCTGCCCGCCACTAATTCGTCTCCTGTGCCAACCTCATCATCATCTCAGAGTAGCACTTGCAACCCACGTCCTCAGTTACCTGCTGGATGTATACAACCTCTGTCTTTCCCCACAGTTTTTACCTTCTACAGCTCCTTCTAGTACCATGGAAGTTATTCTGTGATGTCTTAAAGATGTCTGCCATCCTGTCCCTTCTCCTTGCTAGTGTTTTCCACATAATTCTTTCCTCTCCGATTCTGCGGAAAACCTCCACATTCCTTACCTTATCAGTTCACCTAATTTTCAACATTCTTCTGTAGTACCACATCTCAAAGTCTTCGATTCTCTTCGTTTCTGGTTTCCTCACAGTAAATGCTACACTACTTTACTATGTCGTGTTCCAAACGTACATTCTCAGAAATTTCTTCCTCAAATTAACGCCTATGTTCGACAGTAGTAGACTTCTCTTGGAAAGGTTTGCCCTTTCTCCCAGCGCTAGTCTTCTTTTGCTGTCCTCCTTGCCAAGTCCGTCATGGGTTATTTTGCTGCGTTTCTCGGCTACTTCTCACTACTTTCATCTTTCTTCGATTTACTTTCAATTCATATCATATATTCTATAGGCTGTTCGGTCCATTCAGCTCATCTTGTTATTCGTCACTTTCGCTGGGTATAGCAATATCATCAGCGAATCTTGTCATATATATCCTTTCACCTTAAATTACAATTCACTCTTGAATCTTTTATTTCCATCATTGCTTCTTCGGTGCATAAATTGAACAGTAGAGACAAAAGACTACATCCCTGCCTTACACCCTTTTTAATCTGAGCACTTATTTCTTGATCTTCCACTCTTATTATTCCCTCTTGGTTCTCGTACATATTGTATATTATCCGTGTCTCCTTACATCTAACCCCTATTTTTCTCAGAACTTTGAACATCTTGCACCATTTCCTATTGTCGAAAGCTTTCTCCAGGTCGAGAAATGCTATGAACATGGCTTGATTTTTCCTTCAGTCTTGCTTCCGTTATCAACTACTACGTCAGAATTGCCTCTCTGGTGTCTTTACCTCTCCTAAAGCCGAAATGATAGTCATCTAACAGATCCTCATTTTCTTTTACATTCTTCTGTATATTATTCTTGTCAGCAATTTGGAAGCATGAGCTGTTAAGCTCATTGTGCAATAATTTTTGCATTTTTCATTTCGTACAATCTTCGGCATTGTGTGGATCATGTTTTTTCGAAAGTCGGATAGTATGTCTCCAGACTCATATATTTTACACACCAGCATGAATAGTCGTTTTGTTGTCGCTCCCCCCAATGATTTTAGAAATTCTGAAGGAATGTTACCTATCCTACCTATCCTTTCTGCCTTATTTAATCTTTAGTCTTAAAATGCTCTTTTAAACTTAGAGCCTAATACTGGATCCCTCATCTCTTCTAAATCGACTGCTGTTTCTTCTTCAATCACGTCAGAAAAGTCTTACCCCTTATAGATGCCTTCAATGTACTCTTCCACCTTTTGACAGAAGAATTTCCATTGCACTTTTAATTTTACCACCGAAAACTATTTTGATTTTCTATATGCTGAGGCAGTCCTTCCGACAATCATTCCTTTTTAGATTTCTTCACATTTTCTATGCAGCTTTTTTGCCCTTCCTTCCCTTGCATCCTATCTATTTCATTCTTAAGTGAACTGTATTTCTGTATTCCTGAATTCCCAGAACATTTTTGTGCTTCCTTCTTTCACCGATCAACCGGAGTATTTCTTCGCTTCCCCACGGCATTTTAAGAGATATCCATTCCTCTTCAGCTGAACTGTCTACTGAATTATTCCCTATCACAGTACCTATAGCCTCAGAGAACTTCAGCCGTATCTACTCGTTCCTTAGTACTTCCGTATCCCACTTCTTTGGGCACTGATTTTTCCTTACTAGCCTCTTAAGCTTCAGCATACTCTTCATCACTACTAACTTATGATCTGGGTCTACATCTGTTCCTGGATAGGCCTTACAATCCATTAGCTGATTTCGGAATATCTGACCATGATGTAATCTAACAGTTATCTTCCCTTATCTCCCAAGTATACCTCCTCGTCTTGTGATTCTGGAACAGAGTATTCGCCATAAGTAGCTGAAATCTACTGCAGAACTTAGTCATTCTTTTCTCTCATTCTAGTACCGAGCCCACATTCGCCCGTAACCCATTATTTTTATCCTTTCCCTACAATGACATTCCAATTCCCCATGACTATTAGATTTTCATCTCCCTTTGCATATTGAATTACCCGTTCCGTATCCTCATATACTTTCTCTACCTCTTAAACTTCAGCTTGCGATGTCGACAAGTACACCTGAACTACCATTGTCGGTGTTGGTTTGCTGTCGTTTCTGATGAGAACAGCCCCATCACCGAACTGTTCACAGTAAGACACTCTCTGTTCTACCTTTATATTCATAATGAATCCTACAATCGTTGTCCCATTTTCTGCTGATGCTAATATTACCCCATTCTAATCTGACCAGAAATCCTTGTCTTTTTTCCATTTTATTTCGCTGACCCCCACTATACCTAGATTGAGCCTTAGCATTTCCCTTTTGAGGTTTTCTAGCTTCCGCACTGTTTTCAAATTCTGACATTCCAAGCCTCGACGCGTAGACTGCTATCCTTTCCTGGGTTATTTAGTCTTTTCTCGTGCTCACCTACCCCTTGGCAGTACCCTCCCGGAGATCCGAATGGGGGACTAGTCCGGAAGCTTTTGCGAATGGAGAGATTGTCATTACACACATATCCCGTGGATGTACATTATTTGTCTTTAAACCATTGATTTCCATTGCCTTCTGCATCCTCATGATGCTGCCCTTTGCTGTCTTCTATCCTTAGGGGTTGTTTCCCATCCCAAGGTCAACAGAATGTCCTAAACCTCTGTCCGCTCCTCTGTCCGTGAGTTCAAAATGGTTCAAACGGCTCTGAGCACTATCGGACTTAACTTCTGAGGTCATCAGTCCCCTAGGACTTAGAACTACTTAAACCTAACTAACCTAAGGACATCACACACATCCATGCCCGAGGCAGGATTCGAGCCTGCGACCGTAGCGGTCGCGCGGTTCCAGACCGTAGCGCCTAGAACCGCTCGACCACTCCGTCCGTCCGTCCATGAGTGCTTGTTGCCCTACTTCAACCTTAAAACATTCTAGAAAGTCTTGGGATTCTCGGAACCAGTGTCTTGCTAGTATCAGTCTCGATTACAAGCAAAAAATTATCAAAAATCTCAATTTCCGGGACGGACGAACTATCTGTAAAAAAATTAATTAAATTTGTTTGCAACCCTCATAGCGCGAGTCATATTCGCACTTGCCCAATTTTTGTTATTATTAGGAAGAGATGTACTTTAGAGATTTTATAAATTCGGTTCTTTGTCTTTCCGTCTATTGACAGGCTGTTATGACCACTGGATGGTATAAACTCGTTACAGCATTGTGAAATGCTCGTATGACTGTATAGTAAATAATATACAAAATAAGAAAAAACTATGCATGGATTTTGTACTTAACCTAGTATACAACCCCCTTTTCAGTAGTTCAAGGGATTCGTGCTCCTCCTACGCTGCATAGATTATTTAATAATGTAGAGAATCTCTCCACATTTTTCTTTTTTCTTTTGTATGTGACTTATCGAAAGAGTCTATCGCTGACTAGTCCCTTATCTATCCTACAGCCCACCTGAATATACAGATATCTAGCTGAAGTTCGGTGATTTTTTTAATTGCAGCTGTTACTGTGAGCGAACCTATATTTGATCCAGAATGCAAAATATAAAAGAATCTTCGTGATCAATTACAAATATTTACCCAGATATTTTATTTGAAATTCTGGAAAATCAGACAACACATAACAATCATATTGTAGAAAACCGTAAAAACACAACTACTTGGCTGGAGACGCCAAACAACACACATTCAGACACTACCTAAAATACAGTATCTACGTAAATATTTCCTCTTAATAATGAGAATAAATTCTCGAAACGCGTCATATCGGTATCAACCGTGAAAAAACACGTAACTAGTGCAGTGTTCATTATTAAAATCGTGAATGACACAGTTGCAGGCTTTCCAAAAACATCGATTATCATCAACGAAATTAAGAAATTGTTCAAATGTTCAAATGTGTGTGAAATATTATGGGACTTAACTGCTAAGGTCATCAGTCCCTAAGCTTACACACTACTGAACTTAAACTATCCTAAGGACGAACACACACACGCATGCCCGAGGGAGGACTCGAAATTAAGAAATGGCATTACTTAAATGAATACAGTGAATGAAAATATGACAAGACACTTTCCTGAGGACAAACTGAAATGTTTGTTCGCCCATTCTCAAATAATTTTCATTGTTCTTTATCTCCTGGCACTTTAGCTCACGAAGCAAATTCTAGTAAAGACTTAGAGATTCTCCTCTCACTATCCACCGTTTCGCCCACAATCCTTTCCATTTATCTTTCTTTTCAAGCAATGCGCTCGCCGCCAACTTATGCTGTTACACAGGCGAATAATTGTTCACCTTCCACTCCCACACAACAATGACGAAAAATTTTACAGTCGTGTAAAAACAGCTCCAGTGAACTAGTTTGGTCAAAGAATTTACGAGCCTCAGGCGTCAAGCGTTTGTGTTGGCTGCCATTAACACTACATTGCTCATGCCACGCTGACATGCGCCCAGGCCTGTATTTACCGTAGGCTACGGAAGACTCCCTGACTGAGCAGGTGCCAGTTGTCAAAGCGAACGCAGCTACTCGTACGGTCTTTGCTCTCCCACGCCGGAAGTCCGCGCACCGGATGTGCAGAAATAGTCGCCTTCCTCCTGACCCACAAGCGCCCCGCCATTATCTTAGGTGCAGAAAGGCTACGATAGTGTCACGTCCGTCTAGGACTGATCACGCCCCAGATCACTGGCGACACCAAAAGCAGTCAGCGTGCTGCCGTGTGAAAGATATCTCGGACAAGTTTATGATTTCAGCAGACCACACATCTCTGTACATCAAATGCCTAATTTAAGAACACTTAAATATTTCAAACTCTCAATTTAGCTCATGAGAACGAATCAACTGATTTCCGTTGCTACAGAGCTGTATGACTTCGTCTTGTTTGACGAAGTCTAACATTCTACTGGTCTATCAGTCTCCGTTTACCTGCTAAGTGTCATATCGCAGCACTTTCTTTTATCTACACTCTGTACTTTTACCGCTGTCAGTTCGAAATGAAGAAAGCTTATCGTTTTCTGGTAATTATTTCCGACAGTCCTCTTTAACCTTCAACCTGATGAACTCTTATTAATAATTCTTCATTCACCACCTCATCTTTCAGTTATTTTTATTTGACCTTCCTGCAAGGAAGAATTATAATTTTTTATTTTCTTTTTCATTTCCAGTTATTGGAAACCTCATTTTTATTTGGTGATGTTCTGTAGGCTTAGAATTCCAGAACATTCCTACCTAATTTTCGTCATCTTTTTCAGTGCCCTTTCCTGAAAACCCCTCTTTAATTCAGCTAACTTGTTTTCCACAATTAATTTACTTCGATGTTTTCATATGGTTATTCATGTGCCATTTTTCTGTCTCTATAGCTTTGTAGAGATCAAGAGGCATTCTCCGCCTGTACGAAGCACATTTAATGATCACCATATAAAAGTCAGTACACTGATTATATACGGTCCGCTCATATTAATATGACCACCACCTACGTTCGCGTCAACGTGCAATAACCATTCACAGACGGTAGGTGGCAGCACTAGAGTGGAAGGTATATAATGCGTGTCGGCGGGGGCGCAAAAACAAAGCAGTTGTTGTAATATCGAAACTGGACGATTTATCTGACGTCGAAAAGGGCATGAACATTCGCATTCAGGCCAACGGTAGAAGCGTTTTGGAAACCACCAAGCTTGTAAACTGTTCTCGTGCCGCCATGGTTAAATTATACTGTGCCTGGCAAATTGGCGCTATCCAAAACCGGCGCCGAGGCAACAGTGGTCCACCACGGGGGTGAAGGATGGCTGTGGAGATTTGTACAGGAGAGTAGACGTGCAATTGTCGAGAAACTGATCACCCGGATGAATCAAGAGGCTGCCAACAGTGTCTCCTCAACAAACGACCAGCGAAGGCTGTTGCGAATCGGCCTCCACAGCAGGGGTCTGGTTCATGCAACCATGCTGACTGCTGTTCATAGCAACGGGAGGGGGGGGGGGACGTGGGGGTGGGGGGTCTGGAATTTTCACGACAATACCGCAACTGGATGTACACTGGGTGGCTTTCCAGACGAATCACGTTCTATACGCCATCGGACAAATGGCCATTGGAGTGTCCGGTGTGAAACGTCTGAAAACAAATACTGTGTAACAGTCCTCGGATGGATCCAGGTCGGAGGACGGAGCGTTATGGTCTGGGAAACGTTTCGTTGCATTTCCTATCTCGTCATTCCGGAAGACACAATGGATCAACACTAGTATGCATCTAACCTTGGAGACCATGTCCAGCCCTACATGGAGTTTGTTTCTTCTGAACGAAACGTGTCGCACAGCTTGCAGTGTACATGCGTGATTCGCAGAGCACAAAGATGAGTTTACCGTACTCCCCTGGTCACTACACTCCACCGATTTAGACCCAATCGCGAAACTGTGAGATCTCCTCGATCAGGCTGTTCGTGCCATGGATCCTCAACCGAGAAATATAGAACCTCACTGACCCTCTTCCTGCATATCTCGCAGTGGTTTACGCTGCCAAAGATTTTTATTCAGGGTTTTGACATATGGTCTCATTAATGTGACTGGATACTATAAGACTTATGATTTAAAACAGCAACTTGCCAGAAATATAGTTAAAAAGTTTATTTACGAGCGCTATTCGGAAAGTAAGATCCTATTGGTAGCGAAATTGAAGGCACAGTGAAAATCGGAAGTGTTTTATTTGCAACAGTTTCCTGCGCCATCCATGTATGTCTCTCCGTAGTCGTCGCCCCGACTTAGACATTTGTCGTATCGTTGTACCAACTTTCCAATACATTCGTAATGAAGGCAGACGGCTTTGCTTTAGGGCACTTCTCTACGTTGGTCTGTAGTTCGTTGTCTGTGCCAGTATTGTATTCATAACCAGCGGGTCATCTGAGCAGAGATGAAATCATAGTGAGCCAAATCCGGGCTGTATGGTGAGTGATCGAACACTTCACATCGAAAATGATGCAGGGCATTCTCATTCTACCTGCAGTGTAAGGTCGAGAATTGTCACGAAGAACATAATGCGTGACAGGTACGTTATATGGGGTTGCATTAAATCAGGCACAACCTCCCAATGGTCACTCATACTTGGTGGGAGATATTATTGTTCCAGGTATCTATACGTGCTCACTGTGTGCTCAGAATTGAAAAGGGCGACGTGACACGATGACAGGCATCTTAGAGACATCTGTGCAAGGCTTCATCGGATTTTCACTGTCATCTGAATTTCGTCATGTATAGGAGCTTACTTTCCGGACTGACCTCGTAAATCAAACTATTACCGATTTTGAATTTGTTACGAATCATCATCGTAAGGCTCTTAGAGATTTCATTGTTTTCCTGCTGTGGTCTCGTTAATGGTATTGAGGAGTAAACGAAATAGAAAAGTTTTTGTTCCATAATTCGGCAAACTTAGGACCGATTATTTCTTTCTCTCTTCCCCCATTCCCCCATCTCCCTCTCTCTCTTTTGCCTTCGTAATAACAAACACGGAATCTATTTTAAAGCTTCCACATTCTGACAATTTCACTAAGTGAATGCTTCTAAATTATAACCCCTGTACTACATCCATGGTACTAATAATATCTTCTTTCCACGATAGCATCACTACACTATCTGCATATGTCGGAAAGAATACACAGGACACAAAGAGTGTTTGGGCGGAGTCGGTCATAACTAAATGAGTTACTTGCTATTTTTATCGCTGCTAAATTATTTATGCGCAGAACTCGTGTTTGATAAGGCTGTCTGCTTTCATTTTGGATATTTAATTCTTGAGCCTACTCGCTTTAGTACATTGTTCTTTACATATTCTCTTCACTTCCGATATTCAGCACCTTTCAATCTCCTGTGTCTGTAAGTATTCGGGTTTACAGCCCCGTGCGTCTCATCAGCTTCGTTTCCCTATGAGCCCTTCCGCAGCGCGGCTCGTTGAAATTGCCTTCCCCGCGGCATTCTTTCATCACATACACTTCAGAGTGCCGGCGCTGTCCCGTCGGGAGCCAGTAAAGTCCTCTCTCTGAGTTTCATACGGATACAGCACGACGAGGAGGAAGAAATGAGCACGTTTCCGGCAGCTGCACCGTTTCGTCCGGCTGTAATCTGGCGGCTGTCATGACAAGAGACGGGCGACGTGGGAGTCGTGCCGCAAGCAGCGGCGGCTGTGTGGTTGCGACGAGTCCTACTCTGCCCCGCCTGCTAGCCAAGGGGCCACCACAGCTTTAGGCGACACCTGAGCGCTCAAATGTTGCACTACCTTCTGGGCAGAAAACATTCTGAAAGGCATTACGGAGAGCGATGTAATGACACAAAGTGAAAGCACGAGGATCGGAAATGTGTTTCATAGAAGTGAGATAAGGATTTCGACTAAGAGAAAAAGAAAGTCATATTGCGCTGTTAGCTGGGAGACCCCGAGAGTCGTTAAAAGGAAGGTCATCGTTGGTCGTAATATTGATGTTTTATTAATAGCAGAATCGATTTTCTATCACATAGTAATCATCTTCGGTGCTGTGCACATTAAACTCAGACATTGGTATCAAGTAAGTAATGACTGTGATCGCTTCTCAGTTATGGTTATTGATAACTTGATATCAGTGTCTGAGTTTAATGTGTACAGCACCGAAGATGATCACTATGTGATAGAAAGTCGATTCTGCTATTAATAAAACATCAATATTACGACCAACGCTGACCTTCCTTTTAATTTAACATACATGGTCGTTGCGCTCACAGCACTCCATGGAGTCGCCAATCAACCCGAGAGTCATGTTCAGGCCCCTGATCTGAAGAACTGTTTTCTTCCAAGGTAGTAGGGACAAAATACAGGGAACGAAGGGTTATTTACAGCTCGTACAAAAATAAGACTGCTGTTAAGGCAAAGAACTTGCAATAGATTATAAGATGAACATAAACAAAAGTAAAACAATGGTAATGGAATGTAGTCGAATTAAATCATGTGATGGCGAGGGAAGTAGATTAGGAAGTGATACTTTAAAAGTAGTAGTCGAATTTTGCCACTTCGGCAGTAAAATAAATGAAGATGGCCATAGAGAATATACAAAATGCAGAATGGCGATAGCAAGAGAAGCATTTCTAAGAAACATGAATTTCTTAACATCTATTATAAATTCAAGCGTTAGAAGGTATTTTTGAAAGCATTTTTCTCCAATTTAACGTTGTACAGAAAGGAAACGCGGACGATCAGCAGCTCAGACAAGCAGGAAAGAGTGCTGTAGATTGGACGGATAGTTCGAGTAACTAAAGAGAAAGTACTGAATCGAATTGAGGGAAGAAGAGCTTCATCGCGTAATTTGGCTTAAAGAAGGCATATTGCGCCCATCACTAGATCCATACTTAATCTCGTGACACATACTGTTATCATAAGCGGTGTATTCAATATAATAGGCATATCCTGATGCGTGAAGATATCGTCAGTTCGATATTGGAGGAAAGTGGGGGGAGGTGTATTGTAGGGGGAGAAAATGGTTCAAATGGCTCTGAACACTATGGGACTTAACTTCTGAGGTCATCAGCCCCCTAGAACTTAGAACTACTTAAACCTAACTAACCTAACGACATCACACGCATCCATGCCCGAGGCGGGATTCGAACCTGCGACCGTAGCGGTCACGCGGTTCCAGACTTTAGCGCCTAGAACCGTGTAGGGGGAGACATAGGAAGGAATACAGCAAGCAAGTTCAAATCGATGAAGGGTGCAGTAGTTATGAGAGACGAATAAGCTTGTATAGAACAGACTGGCATGGAGAGCTGCATCAAACCAGTCTTTGGACTGACGACCACAACAAGAGGGTGAAACTTCCTGGCAGATTAAAACTCTGTGGCACATCGTTACTCGAACTCAGGAACTTTGCCTTCCATGTTCAATTGCTCTACCGACTGAGCTACTCGAGCATGACTCACGATCCGTCCTCACAGCTTTACTTCCGCCAGTTCTTCACCTACCTAACACCGAAACTTCACAGTAGTTCTCCTGCAAACCCTGCGGGACTAGTTCTCCTGAAGGAAAGAATATTGCAGAGACATGGCTTAGCCACAGCCCAGGAGGTGTTTCCAGAATGAATTTTCATTCTGCAGCCGAGTGTCCGCTTATATGAAACTGTGTGCTGGACTGAGTCTCAAAGTCCTTCGCGAAGTGTAAGAGTTACGTGTTTAAGTTCGAAAATGGCTCTGAGCATTATGGGACAACTTCTGAGGTCATCAGTCCCCTAGAACTCAGAACTACTTAAACCTAACTAACCTAAGGACATCACACACACCCATGCCCGAGGCAGGATTCGAACCTGCGACCGTAGCGGTCGCGCGGTTCCAGACTGTAGCGCCTAGAATCGCTCGGCCACCTCGGCCGGCCCCTGTTTAAGTGTATGTGAGTGTAATAGGTATGTGTAGATTGGTGCTGGATGATGGTGAGAGAAGGGAGAGGGTGAAACTCCGTGCCCGAACACAGCCTGCTCATCTCGAATAGCACCAAGAGGGCCGCTGTGAGAAACGTCCTCATCTGCGGACACATCACCATCAGCAGTGTCACATGGGCTCACTTCGTAAGACACTACGTAAAGGCAAAGAGAAAGCAGCCAAAAACACCTGGCATATGCAGACAATTATCCATCCTACTACCGGTCACGTTCGACGTTGCTTAATGTCGGTATCTGACGAGAACTGAAGTATTTGAAGAGGCAAGATCGTCGGCACCATAGTCCTTGAAATGCCACGATTCAGCGGCGTAGACTTCGGAAGTAGTCACAAGCTTCGTGTCACCGGAATACCTGATGACAGTGAAACGGGAAGCCTTTATGTTCAAAGCAGCTCCCGTAATGACCCCGGCAGACTCGCTACCGAGGCTAGCGTGACAAGTAGCGGTGAGCGCCCGGAAGTAGGTTCGCAAGCAGATTTCACTGAGCTACCTCGCCATCCGACCCTGACCTTTCCTCGGTGCCGTGTCGCTTCTTAAACTGAGTGGCGATAGTCACTGACCTTTTCCTGAAATAATTCCTTCATAACATCTCACGAAACGCTTGAATGCAAGGTAAAAATCTCAATTCGCATTCTCTATACAGGGGTTTCTCTGGCAAAATTCGGAAACCTCTTTCGACACTGCCTAATTAGTATGACTCAGATATAAGCCTATTCTATTGAATACACCGTTTATGATAACAATATGTGTCACGAGAGTAAGTTTGGATCTAGTGATGGGCGCAATATGCATTTACATTGGGGTTTGAGTTCAAAATTTTAGCTAATTGAAACACAACGCCGAAATACCTTCATTCTCGTCCTTTATACCTGTACTTTCGCGGCTAAAGGAAATTTCTCTATAATTTGAATTATTCTTTTATTTTACTTCGTGACCCATACATTCAATGCATTTTAGTAGTTAGGTTGTAACAGACGACTACATGAAAATACTCACCCACAGCCTGGTGAAGTATTTCAACTAGAATTAATTCTAGCTAGCGTTTCAAACAGGACACATGTTTCGTTTCGATGATTATTACTAAGGGATAAAATGTGTCATAATGGCCTACTTTCCTCGAATAGCATCAAGAGCGTCGATGATATTTCCGCTCTCATCCAAGACATGGAGGTCCACAAACAGCGCGACGTGCTCTCACTCCAATATTGTGGTAGGATTTGAGGTTTAAACTAGAAGTAATCTTTTTAACACCATCGCTGGTCTCCTAGCTACGAATACCTCTCTTGTACCAATCTGTCCATCTCAGTATAGCATTTACATCCAACTTTTAGTAAGTTATAATCCAGTCTCTGTTTTCTCCTACAGTTTTAATCTTCTACGGTTACCTCTAGTATTACGGAAGTTATTCCCTGATATCTCAACGTACGTCCTACCGTATTATCCCTTCTTCGCCTAGTAGACCGTGCGAGCTCCCGCGGTGGGAAAACGATGGTTTCATAATCGGTAGAACGATGGTTCGAATCGCTGTCCAACTATCCAGATTTACGTTTTTCGTGGTTTCCCTTAATCACTTAAGGCAAGTGTCGGGACGATTCCTTTAAAAAGCAGACTCTGATATCCTTCCCCAATCTCCGTCTTTAATGATCACGCCATCTACGAGTTGTCAAAGCCTAATCTCCCTTCCTTCCTACATCTTGTCGGTGTTTTACAAATATAAATTTCCTCTCAGGTGCTGCGAAGGACTTTCTCACTTCTTATATAATCAGTCAACTTAATTTTCGAAACTATTCTGCAACGACACACCTAAAATGCCTCGATACTCTTATTCTCCCGAATTCCCAAAGTAATATGTGGCACGTTCCGGATAAATGAAACTCACGACGAAATAATACGCTCACAAAAAACTCATTTCTCTTAACAAATAAATAGTCATGGCAGATCCTACTACTGCGTGCCATGTAAGCTCACCGAACAAAAGTACCGTTCGCTAATGACTTATGCTCACCTACAGGCAGTGCGCGCGGTTGAGCTTAAAGGATTCATCTGTGCGTGCGCACTAGGGTGACTAATTTTTGTCTGGTGATCTTGTGAAAAATCATTATAAGCATCATTTAATACCGCGTAATTCTGTCCCTGAATTTGATAACCGCCTGGATTTGATCAGGAACTGAGACCAGAAGCTTGTGCAGGTACGTCGCATACACGTTAGGCTACTTGCTGAGGATCTGATCGTGCTGTTCCATCAAATTGCTGATGTCGTTTTACACGCTGCTCCACTTCACACAGATATCCTCTGGGGTTGAAGTCAGGCGATTTTTCAGGCCACTCGAGATGTAATAGAGTGGATAGTGTTCGGAAAACCAGTCGTATATTCTTCCAGCCCGATGAACTTTGCTGTTGTCATCGCTATGTACCTGTGTGAGCAACGGCCTCTTGCGACCTGACGGATTCCAGATGTTCATTACATGCGGCTCCCGTCGCAATATTCTCTCGTTAACAGCTTGGGATCGACCTTCATTCAATGCCTGTAGCTATTCCTGTCGAGTTTGGAAGCCATTTTGATTCACAAGCCGTGATACGCGTCTCTGATCCCTCTCAGTCAGGATCTTTTCTCTCTCTCTCTCTCTCTCTCTCTCTCTCTCTTCTCAGCGATCACAGGCCCTGTAGACCACGCGCTGCATCAACGATCTGCTTGCACCGCCTTCTATCTCTCGCAGCCTCTCTCCACCCTGTGCAAATTCCTAATGCTGCGATGTCCTTCTCTATGTCATCTTTCCACCTTGTACGGGGTCGGCCCAATGGTCTTGTTGCCTGGAGAGTTCCTTCAAATGGTTTATTGGCGATTCTATTGTTTTCCATTCTAGCCACATGTCCAGCCCATTGCAGTCTCCTACTTTTTCATTTCTGGATGATAGTGGGTTGCTTCATTAGCCGATAAATTTCGTTGTTCTTTCGGATTCTCCATACACCATTCTCCAACACAGGTCCCCAGACTTTTCTCATTACTTTTCTTTCGAAAACATTCAGTTTTTGTCTTTCATTCTTTGTAAGTGTCCAGCTTTCTGAGCCGTACAGTACTACAGGGCAGATGATAGTGTTGTATATCTTCAGCTTTGTGGTGACTGACAAAGCTTTACTTTTTAGTGGATTGCTTAGTGAGTACAGACATCTTGACCTTGAGGCTATACTTTCGTTTATATCCATTGTTATGATATTTTTACTTTTGAAACGTGATCCAAGGTATTTAAACTGGAGAACTTTCCTGAATTTAGAATGCTGGTCAATTTGAAAGTAAGGATTTGGGTTTATGACTCGACCTATTTCCATATATTCGGTTTTCTCTTGGTTAATCAAAAGCCCCATTTTTCTGGCACTGTGCCTGAGACATCTGTACATGTCTTTCAGTTCTTCTTCAGTTTCACTCAGCAACACTATATCATCTGCATAAGCCAGGAGTTTTACTTCACTGTGTTCGAATTGGAGACCATAGTATAGATGTAAATTACTCTCCCGAACCACTTTCTCTAATGCAAGGTTGAAGAGGACGCATGAAAGAGCGTCTCCCTGTCGTAAGCCTGTTTTAATTGGATAGGTTGGGGATATGGATCCTCTGAACTTCACTGATGCCTGGGAGCCATCCACGCACAGTTGTATCATCCTAATGATTTTACTGGGTATACTAAATTCTCGTAATGTGTTGTTCAGGCTACTTCTGTGGAATCTGTCGTAGGCTCGCTGGAAGTCAATGAAGAGACAGTGAATATTTTTGTTAAATTCCCAGTATTTCTCAAAGATCTGTCGTATAGTAAACAAATTATCAGTTGTGGAACGGTTTATTCGAAATCCAGCCTGGTAATCTTGAATAATGTTTTCTGTGTAAGATTTGAGTTTTTCCAGAATTATCATTGAGCGGATTTTGTATGTTATGTTCAGCAAACTGATTCCTCTGTAATTGTCACATTCAATTCTGTTTCTTTCCTTTCTATTGGACAAATTATTGCTGTTTTCCAATCTTCCGGTAGTGTTTCAGTTTTCCAGATCATTTTGATAAGGTTATAAATTTCTTTGTGTAGTTTGCTTCCGCCCTCTTTTAACGTCTCTGCTGATATCTAGTCCTCGTCTGCTGCCTTGTTGTTTTTGAGTTTTTGAATGGTGTGGATCACTTCCTGTTCTGTGATTCTACATTCATTCTATGTACGAATGTAGAATGCAGGATCTTTTACGGACCATAATTCTGACGTGTCTCGTGGCCATATGTGTTACACCACTGCTTGTAGACACGCTGAACAGTCACCAACAAATCCAGTAACTTCACACACTGTACGGCCATGGGCACAGCCAAACACGATAGCCCCCTTTTGTCACTCTGCCACGTCCTTACATTTACCCACGTTTCCGCACGATCTCCGCTTGAGATATAAACGTCTCACTGATCGCTACTGCCTTATGCTCACCTAGAGGTAGTGCGCCGTGCAATTGAGCACGTTTCTCCGTCGCTGTACCACCCGTAAAGGCTTCATGATACATCTGTGCGTGCGCACTGGGTTACCAATGACCTGTCCGGCAAGCTTATGACTGTGCCACCAGAGTACGAAGTGTGGCAGGACTTTTTGTCCATTCTTGAAATACGTTTCATCCAGCAGTACTGCATGAGAATAAATGCAGCTCAAAGCGACCACATTTCTAAAAATGGTTCAAATGGCTCTGAGCACTATGGGACTTAACTTCTGAGGTCATCAGTCCCCTAGAACTTAGAACTACTTAAACCTAACTAACCTAAGGAGATCACATACATCCATGCCCGAGGCAGGATTCGAACCTGCACCGTAGCGGTCGCGCAGTTCCAGACTGTAGCGCGTAGAACCGCTAGGCCACTCCGGCCGGCGACCACATTTCTACTGCAGCGTGCTGTCTAAGAGAACAATCGTATCTTTGACTTGGTAATGGGGAAATTTTGAAATCAGTGGACTGTAGGATTTCGAGGGTCTATCTCGTATAATGAGAAACTAACAGCTGCTTCACAACATTTATGAAGGAACGGAGGAAAGTTCCCTTCGTATCTTAGTCAGAGGGATAGTGGGTGCGAAACTGTTCACAGGAATCGCGCTCTCCTCCGCCTTCCAGCTTTCGCGAGGTAATTCCTAGAGTCGGAGACGCAAGCGTTGAGTCAGTGAAAGTCACACAGTTCCGGCGTCGTCGCGACCAATCCGCTTCTGAGAGCCGCGTACCCACTGGCGCAGTCAATCAGCCGGCCTGCTCCACTTGCTGCTGTTCCAGCTGCCGCTATTGCTGCTTCACGGAAGACGCATCCGGATGTGTGTGTGTGTGTGTGTGTGTGTGTGTGAGCGCTCGCGCGACCTACTGCAACGTCACGACACCCAATACTAAGCGCAGGCGCTGCTGTACGTTAGATGTTTTGTTGATCTGCTGCGTATTTCTTGAATACATGAATGGAAAATAGATTTATTAAATGTTTGTGAGCCCCCTGTTGTGTACTAAAATGGCCGTGCTGTCGAAGCGGTTTCGGTTGTAGAGAGGGTTACTTACATGCTCTATAGATCATTTTAATCATTCTTTTATCGAAATGATGTGTAACGAGTCATTTTACAGGGTAGGAATGTTATTGTATACACTAGTGTGGCTACCAGTTTTTAAGTAGAAATTCGTCAGTGGACTAGAAGGAGTTGACGAACAAAAATATTTTGAATTATATTTCAACATTGCTTCATTAACTACCAGAAATTTTACATTATTTGGCAAATGACCAAAAAGTCTTACTGCTGCATATTGAACTGCTCTCCGAGCAACAGACAGCTATAACAATGGTTAACAAAGGTCATCTTTTGAAAAATTGGAAATTTGTGATAAGGTCTCATGGGACCAAACTGCTGAGGTCATCGGTCCCTAAGCTTACGCACTGCTTAAGCTAACTTAAATTAACTTACGCTAAAGACGACACACACACCCATGCCCGAGGGAGGACTCGAACCTCCGACGGAGGGAGCCGCGCGGACCGTGACAAGACGCGTAGACCACGCGGCTACCCCGCGCGGAAATGTCATTTTTCCCTCTAGTGTTGTAGGTACGCATATCACTGTCCTTCTAAAATTATGATGGATTATTTATGACAAATTTAATTAGCCAAAATATGTATTGTGGCGGCGCAGTTAAAATGCCTCGTTCCTTGAAGAGATGCCGACATGACGTCTGTGGGTGAACACCACGCATTTACTGCTGTCTTTTGTGCGATAAGTACTTTCTTACTAAGTGACCAGTTACTACAGAAAATTATTCCGTACGAAATTAATAAGTGAAAATATGCAAAATATGTCAGGAGGTTGGCCGGCCGGAGTGACCGAGCGGTTCTAGGCGCTACAGTCTGGAACCGCGCGACCGCTAGGTCGCAGGTTCGAATCCTGCCTCGGGCATGGATGTGTGTGATGTCCTTAGGTTAGGTAGGGTTAAGTAGTTCTAAGTTCTAGGGGACTGATGACCTCAGATGGTAAGTACTATAGTGCTCAGAGCCATTTGAACCATTTTGTCAAAAGGTTGATACGTTTGTTTCCGAGATCAGCAGTTACACGAAGAGCAAAAGAAGTTGAACATAATTGTTTGAGAAGTTCCGTGATATGCTTCTGCCAGTTGAAGTTTTCATTTGTACACCCAAAAGTTCGGTACATTCTGCCCTACCCTCAGACTCCTGCTCGAGTGCTACATCAATTGTTGGTATGACTATTTGTTGTACGGAACTGAATGTCGTGTTTTTTTTTTTTCAAATTTTATGGAGAGTCCATTTAGAGAGAACCACTTAATAATTCTTCGGAAAATATCATTTACTGACTCTTCTGTTGCTTTCTCTTTAATGAGATTTATTATAACACTATTATTGTCTGCAAAAGATATGAGTACTTGAAGTCGCATCATAATAGTGGTCAGAACACCTGTTTCTTTCGCATCAAAGTAGTCGTATTTTTCAAGGCAAAAATTTCGAGATTATTGTATATTGTTGTTGAGCTTTTACGAATATACTCTAATTAATGAATGCTTTAGTATGTCTCAAATGTTCTCGACTGTTCCAGAATACAATTTGGAAACTGTTAATATCGCATTATTTCCATTCCGTCGAAATCGTCTGAGCCGATGAGTTGTGCAACGTAGTACGAGCTGCATTCAAGTTCTAAGGCCTCCGATTTTTTTTCTCCGGACTGGAAAGAGATAGAAACATGCGCATTGTTTTAAAATGAGGCCGCGTTCATTGTCAATACGTTCCAGAGATGGCAGCACCGTACGGCAGATGGAATTTTACCGCCAGCGGCGAGAATGAGAACTGTTTTAAATACTTAAAATGGCGACGTTTTCCTTTCTTGAACAGCGTGCAGTCATTCGTTTTCTGAATTTGCGTGGTGTGAAACCAACTGAAATTCATTGACAGTTGAAGGAGACATGTGGTGATGGAGTTATGGATGTGTCGAAAGTGCGTTCGTGGGTGCGACAGTTTAATGAAGGCAGAACATCGTGTGACAACAAACCGAAACAACCTTGGGCTCGCACAAGCCGGTCTGACGACATGATCGAGAAAGTAGAGAGAATTGTTTTGGGGGATCGCCGAATGACTGTTGAACAGATCGCCTCCAGAGTTGGAATTTCTGTCTGTTCTGTGCACACAATCCTGTATGACGACCTGAAAACACGAAAAGTGTCATCCAGGTGGGTGCCACGAATGCTGACGGACGACCACATGACTGCCCGTGTGGCATGTTGCCAAGCAATGTTGATGCGCAACGACAGCATGAACCGGACTTTCTTTTCGTCGGTTGTGACAATGGATGAGACGTGGATGCCATTTTTCAATCCAGAAACAAAGCGCCAGTCAGCTCAATGGAAGCACACAGATTCACCGCCACCAAAAAAATTTCGGGTAACTGCCAGTGCTGAAAAAATGATGGTGTCCATGTTCTGGGACAGCGCGGGCGTAATACTTACCCATTGCGTTCCAAAGGGCACTACAGTAACAGGTCCATCCTACGAAAATGTTTTGAAGAACAAATTCCTTCCTGCACTGCAACAAAAACGTCCGGGAAGGGCTGCGCATGTGCTGTTTCACCAAGACAACGCACCCGCATATCGAGCTAATGTTACGCAACAGTTTCTTCGTGATAACAACTTTGAAGTGATTCCTCATGCTCCCTACTCACCTGACCTGGCTCCTAGCGACGTTTGGCTTTTTCCAACAATGAAAGACACTCTCCGTGGCCGCACATTCACCAGCCGTGCTGCTATTGCCTCAGCGATTTTCCAGTGGTCAAAACAGACTCCTAAAGAAGCCTTCGCCGCTGCCATGGAATCATGGCGTCAGCGTTGTGAAAAATGTGTACGTCTGCAGGGCGATTACGTCGAGAAGTAACGCCAGTTTAATCGATTTTGGGTGAGTAGTTAATTAGAAAAAAAATCGGAGGCCTTAGAACTTGAATGCACCTCTTAAAGACAGAGGGACCACCCATCGAAAACGTGTATCCGCTTCCAGAAATTACGTAAATTTAAGTAAGCAAGAACTGACATAGTCCAACAAACAAATCAGTGAGTACAGAATATGGGACCCGGGGAATACATCCATTGATACAATGATGAACCAAGACAAAAGTGTAAACTTCATAACATATTTCCCAAATTCGGTCCATTTTCACGGTATGCCATAGCAAAAAATCTTTTAAACAGCATCATAGAAACGAAAAAACGAATATTAACCGAAATTTCGCATTTAAACGGCTCAAATTCCCGTAAAAAATACCAAAAATAAGTTGCTGCGTATCATAGTGTACAAATCAATAAAATATTAAAAGAATGGGTCAAAAATGGTTTCAAAAAGATAGGATTCGTAATATCGCACCCAGAAAGAAAGACAATCTGTCTTCCCCATATTAACTGGAGGAAAGTTAAGCCCTCGTATTCAGTATCAGGAGAGGGTGATTTTCAACTCTTGCCCAACATCCCTCTTTAGGCTTCCAGTGGTTGTCCCAAATAATTCAATGAAAGTTAAGAGTCAGTTCTTTTAGGAAAACCACAGCCTTAATCTGCAAGCAGATGCTGTTCTTATAATGACTTCGATATGGATGGGAAGCACACCTTAATAGACGAAATAAAGGATGCCCTGTGGGTACTGGTGACAACCCTCCTGGATTTTCAGGATTCTCCCTGAAAGAGGAGATTATTTTTAAAATCTCCCGTGTCCACGAACGCAGCTAAAAACTCCCAAATGTTTTCATCGCAGCCTGGCGACTGGTCTCAAAATTCCCTCGAGGCATCTAGGAATCATTCGGAACACTGCACGTTGCCTGTCGTCTTTTTTCCATTGCCGCCAACGTCCACACCTCCTTGTGTAATTTATACCATTGCCGCTGTTTGACACGAGGTGCGCACGCGAGCTTGTCGCTTGGCAGTTCTAAATCGGAAGTGCTTCAGCATTCTCCCGCGACGTTGATTGTGTAATTAGTTAGCGACCAGACTGGCCGGAGCTGGACGCATTTTGCATTTTTAAGCATTTACTTGAGTAATGTTACTGCTATATTCTGAGTAAAGCATGATGTCCGTTTAGGAAAACTCAATGCAGAAATAGCTGAAAAAGAAAAGTCAAGTATCATACAAGTTCTGACGAAACTTGGTTGAACAATCCTCAGTTTAGTGCTTGGATTAAAAAAGGAGCTAATTTCACCACTGAATGTAAAGTAAGCAGAACAGATATTACAGTAAAGTACGAAGGTAAAGGAGCTCAGAGTGTTCATTCGGAAGGTGAGAAACATATGTAGCGTCTCAAAAGCAAGACTATTCAATTGCTACTTAAAAAAAAAAAAAAAATCACGAACAGAAGATTTAATTAATATTGCTGCAGAAGTTGCGTCTTTATATTATGGAGTTAGAGGTCACGACAGCTACTCAAGTCAAGACTGTTATAAGAAGTCATTTCTTACGTTATTTCCTGATTCAGAAGTTACAAAGAAAATAACTCGAGGTCGAACTAAAGTTACGTCTGTTCGCGAAAATGTCATAACCCCACTGTCGCTAGAGATACTATGATTCGAATTGCATGATACGATATATTTCGGAAGTGGCACAGATTCTCATAACGAAGGAAATATAACAATGTTTCCAGTTACAGCGCAAATATTTTTCACTTAGAGATGGTCTGATAAAAGGTTTATTTGACTTTCATCACGACCCAGTTAAGAGCTAGTGAAGCTGTCAGAACGTAGCTGTGTAAAGTTTTACAGGAAAACAGCTTATTCCGGGCATCATTGTCTTCACTGACTGCAGATAATATTTCAGTCAATTATGAGAGCCACAACTCAGTTTCTCAAAACAGAAAATCTAAATATTTTCAAGGTGAACTGTAAGCGTTAAAAGCAATACAGTTTGCTGTGGAATCGTTGATATTAAAAGTTTATAGCGATTTTTCCGCATCTGTGACGCGAACTGCGAAGCTTAAGCAATTCTTCGATTCCTCTCATCTAGAGTACAGATCTAGTCTCCATCATGTGCCTACACTGTGCCTCTCTTTGCTTCCAACTTTAGACAGACTACTTTTGAAATGGCAGCTTTTGAGAAAATATTTTCTTAATGATGGCGAACATCAATGTGTAGCAATAATTAGAAAGGCATTTCAAGATGAGAAATGTCTTCCATTATGCTACTGCTATTTTGTTCACAACATAACACAAATTTTTGAAACCTCTACTAAAAATCTGGAGAGTGACTATATTACATGCGCTCAACTACATACAATTATGACAGAAATGCGAAACACAATTAGTAACAAAAAATGAGAAGCTCTGCGGACAGTGCGCGATGCAATGTCTGAGAAAGCTGACAGTTAGTCATCAAAATACTTTTAATGAAGACGCAGGCAAATATTTGGAATGTTGTTTGGCTTTATTTGAATAAGTTGCACGAGTATGGCGCTGTTCACGAGAAAATGAACATTTCGACAATGGAGAAAGAAACTGACTGAAACGAATTACAGGATGTGAGTGGTTCTTTGAACGTGCCAATAAATAAAGATAAATTGTACGATGATTACTGGATATTACGAAAAGTTCGTGAAGTGGTGACGAGTAAAACAGAGGATACGTTGGGTATTTTTTTTTTTTTATGTGAAGATGACTCTGGAAAATCGTCACTTTCGCTTCATCTAACGTCATCATAATCGCAGCCGCTGAACGTGTTTTTAGCGTTGTTAACGAAAAGTCACTTGCGGCTAAAAGATGCCCATTTGAAATCTGAAATGCAGGTGTGCGCTAGTTTCAAATTCACTTGTAAAGAATTTTATGATTTTATTGTTGTTACTACAAAGTCACTGCAAGCTGCAAAGATTGTAAGAAATATAATTTTAAATAAAAATTTTTGTATTTCATTGATTTCTTATTTCTCCTCCCAGATTTTTAAAAGACAGAGTTGGCAACCCTACCTGTAGGTCAAGCGCAGCAAGTGTACAAACACAATTGTTCACAGCCACAACTATCTGAACGTTTATGGAAAGTCCATTACGTCAGCGAGTCGAAATGAGAGTAATATTATTATGACCTAAACACTTTTTACGGAATTGAGCAGCTCCCTTGCAAAGGATATGGATGAGTGTTTCAAACTACTCAGAGCCATTGTCATCGCAGTAATCAAATTTTCGCAATCGGCGGTGAATTCGGACTGAAATTTCTTGTAGATTAAAAATTGCGATATCTGTAGAATGTGTACCCACTAGATTCCAAAAATAAAGGATAATAATAAAATGGGTTCAAAAATGGCTCTGAGCACTATGGGACTTAACATCTTAGGTCATCAGTCCCCTAGAACTTAGAACTAGTTAAACCTAACTAACCTAAGGACATCACACACATCCATGCCCGAGGCAGGATTCGAACCTGCGACCGCAGCAGTCGCGCGGTTCCGGACTGCGCGCCTAGAACCACGAGACCACCGCGGCCGGCCAATAAAATGGGGTCAACGATTGCCTCACGTGATACCATCTCACGCAAGAAATAAATTTATACGGAAATTCTTGTGCGCAGGTGTCAAACAAATCACTTTAACGTCTGTAACAAATAAGACGGCGATATCTGTCATGAACTGTCAAACCATACGGTGTTATGAAAATCGTTAAAAAGATCAACGATAAAAGTAACCCAAAATTCTCACTAAATTGAACACAATCAATAACAAGAAGAGCCTAGGAATACAATGCGCATGTACGCTGCTTGATAACGTCCGACTGACTACCGGATCGTTGACAACAATGTCCTTCACTCCCATAAAATAATAAACGACTGGCACGCTTTGAATTCCAGCCAAGACTCTAGCACACAAAGTGTACTTTGAGAACTACAGGCCGTCACGGATCCCCATTGCCGTTGTACAAAATCCAAGCCATGAGAGTTATAGTCCTCCAAGCCCCCCAGCCCTTCCCTCCAACTCACTGTAAACTTACGGCTCTGGATTTAACGATGTCCCCAATCAAGCAGTAGAATGTATTGTTAGTCACAGAGAATTGGTGTACGTTGAGTGTAGCTCAGCGCATACCCTTGCTCTAAAAATATGTTGTCCATTGTCTTTCCACTCTGGATGCTGTCTTTGTTCCTGCTAATGGTGGATATTAGCGACGCGAATCGTGAGCATAGAACCAGAAGAAAAGACTCTGCCGGATAAGAGCCAATCAGTTCGCGAAATCCACCGACAAAGCGCAAACTCGCTTTCCCTAGCGCCGTCGAACCAGTCTGTAGCGTTCGCTGAATGGAACACGGTACAAGAACAAGACGCACCACACCTGCGCCCAATGAACGTCTGTGCTCTAGCAGTCAGCTGCTCTCTTGTAAAATAAGCTATATCCGCATAACTTCAGATGCAACTGAATATCACAGACAGTTTAGTTGCCTTTCTAGCGTTTTCCTCCACAATTGCATTTGTTTTGACGAAAGACTTCATCACCTTGATACTAAATTAGACACAAAAACTTGTTCACAGTTAGTATCGTTAATACTATGTCAAAAATATTCTTAACGTAACTTTAAACGTTTTTAAAAGTAATTACGGTGGGAGCGCTAAGTCAGTTCATCGGACCAAGAATGTCGTGGTTATCTTGAAGGACACTCGGCTCTACACTGAACCGATTCATTGCGATTATAATCACACTACCTAAACTTCACTCTTCTCCAAGTCCATTGCAGTGTGCAAGTTCTGCACTATCTCACTCTGTGACTCAGCCATCTTTGAGATGACAGTTCTCTTCGTGGGTCCTTTCAGCAACAGGGGATTTAAATGCAAGTTTAAAAAAATGGTTCAAATGGCTCTGAGCACTATGGGACTTAACATCTGAAGTCATCAGTCCCCTAGAACTTAGAACTACTTAAACCTAACTAACCTAAGGACATCACACACATCCATGCCCCAGGCAGGATTCGAACCTGAGACCGTAGCGGTCACGCGGTTCCAGACTGAAGCGCATAGAACCGCACGGCCACACCGGCCGGCAAATGCAAGTTTAAATGTTCGTCTAATGGGCCTACAACATCGACATGTAGGATACGAAAGAGCAAGGGAGGAAGTTTCGTGTCTATCCAGCTCTAATTTTGATTTTTTTTTTTTTTTTTTGCTTTTTCCGTAAATTTCTTCACTTCAATCCCAGCTTGATTTCTGAAACGGGTTACAGGTGACCCATTCAAAATGCCTTCCAAATTTGTGAAAACTATAGCCTACATCTAAACTCCGTCCTAACAAGCCTCGGAATGTCCAACAGTACCGACCGACCGTCGTGTCATCCCCAGCCGATAGGGGATAGGCGTCACTGGATGCAGACATATGGTCAGGACCCAGCTCTCCCGACATTTTCAGCATTTTTCAGCTTACTTCTTAAGCAAGTAGCTCCTCTATTGGCCTCGCAATGGCTGAGTGCATCCCCTTTGCCAACAGCTCTCGGCAGACCCGGACCGTCACCATAGTAGTGCTAGCGCTTAACTTCGATGCTCTGACGGTAACCAAAGGTACCAGTGCAGGAAGACCGGTGGCCGTAGTCTATGTGGATATGTCCAAATGAACTAAAGAAGTAAATTGAGCGTGAGGTAATAGCTAAAGGTATGCCTTCTCGCCAGTCGGGGTGGCCGAGCGGTTCTAGGCACTACAGTCTGGAACCGCGAGACCGCTACGGTCGCAGGTTCGAATCCTGCCTCGGGCATGGATGTGTGTGATGTCCTTAGATTAGTTAGGTTTAAGTAGTTCTAAGTTCTAGGGGACTGATGACCTCAGAAGTTAAGTCCCATAGTGCTCAGAGCCATTTGAACCATTTTTATCCATTCTCGAATTTTGTAACAGCTCCATGAATATTGAGTTTATTTTTGTGTATATAGTAAGTTACAGGGCCTATAGCGAACTGCTCTGCTGAATATAAAAATTTTTTGAAGCTAAATAACTGCCAAGTCTCAAGATTATGAAATACGTTTAAATATATTATATCCATATCGCGTCAGTATGGTAGCATATTGCAGTTCTTCGTGCAAAAATTGAACTATTTGGGACATGTGACTTTACATCAGAATTTTGGTAAATGAATATACTTTTTTCAACAATCGCTCCTTGTTGATAAGATTGGAACACTGGTTTTCAGCACCTCTTAACACTCACTAAACACATGGAATTAACTGTTGACAAGGCATTTATTTCGTTTTCAATCGCGGTGTTTTTTTGTTATTTGTACCATTCAGACTATGAGACTATGCAGTCATCCGCTATCGACAGATATGAAGCAAATAAATTAGTATGCTATACCAGCATACCAGCGTCCGGCAGTTCCAAAGCAACATTTTGGCTTCAAGCGAATGTGTTTTGAGTTTAGATGACTTCTGTGGATACGGCAGTATTGTGTCGAAAATCGTCGTATCAATTTCATTTGCTAATATGATGACTGATACAAAAATATGTGCATAGGTCTGATTAAATAAAGTGTGAACATTTGTTATTACGCGAGCTAATTCCTATTCATGCAACATAAAAAGGAAACGGCAGGTCGTAGCATTTCCCAGCCTGGGCTGTTTAACGACGCCTCTAAACCGCTGGAAGATGGCGTGCTTCGACCCGAGGCTGCTATATTGAAACTCCAGTACTGAGAATTTCCATTTATCTTCGGCACGAGGCAAGAGGAAGCAGTGGCGTATAGGACTGAATGGCGACATCTATATCACTTGCTACGTTAACACCCACACTTGATTGCTATACGCCAGCTTAGTCTGCTTTGCGGGAGCATTTAGTACACACTGGCAACGAGTAAATCATAAACCTTCCTTTAGCAAACGTAATAATCTATACCTCATATACACTCTTAATCATAAACATCATAGTTATTTACGATTTGTAGCTGTATACTAACAAAGGAACGAATAAAAAGATTTTAAAATAACGTCAAGCAAGGTCATCTGTCTGTAAAACACATTTTTGTACAAACGCTGTTAAAAGACCACAAAGCACAAGTCGCTGAAGAAAGAAATCCGTGTAGCAGTGAATCATGGGTGGTGATAGGGGGGCCATCCATCCAACCACCCCTTAAATCAACCATGCCAAATCTGTTGATAACCATGCTGATCCTGCGCCAATGCGGCACAAAGGAACAAGAGAAAAAATAAATGTATAAATCCAGAATTTTCTGACAAATGGCTTTGTTGATTGGCAAAATAGACACATTTCCGAATAAAAGAAGTTTTGGTCTTTTTTTATCCGTGCTATCTGAGGTACTTTTCTCGTAAACATACGTTCTTACAGAGCAGGCAGTTCGGTTGAGACCTTCTCAGCATTCCAGCGCGGGACCTCAAGCATTGCTCACTCACATGCAGAATATGGGGATATCTTATCTCAATGTGCAAAGCTATACAGCGATTGTCTCCTTTTCTCTTTCCTTGAAGATAAGAGATTACTCGTATATGTGACAAGTTAAAAGAGTGTCTAACCGAGAACCCCGACATCCTACAGCCACTGGGTTATAAATGACATTCAGACTCAGTCAAATATGTATTCTTAGGTATCACAGGCTCTGCTTTCCAGCAGGTACCAGCGTGACATTGTCAGCAGGGAAGTAGATGACACCAAAGCCCAGGAAGACAAAAACAGGAAATAAGACATTGCTCTATGGCAACGACAACCTGAAACCGACCACAAACTTGTGGTAGCTACTAACATTTTGCAAAGAAGTTAAGTATTTCTTAGTCACTGCTGCTACCTCTGATCCTAAAGTATGAAGTTTAGTTTCATGTAGACTCTTCTGCTTCTGCCTTTTCTTCTTCTTCTTCTTCTTCGCATTGTCCTGCTTCTCTATGGCGTCGTCATTGTTACACGGGATTTCCGGGCATTATCAAAGTTACTGGGAAGTACGTCATCGGTTACCAGTCCAAACGTCGCTACTCCTCCCTAAATGGATGTGTGTACCCCATCTGTCTGCGTCTAGCGTAAATTTCATGTTCAAGTGCGAGACGATTTTTCCAGTCATGTTCAAGTGCGAGACGGTTTTTCCAAATGTTTGGGTGTCGCATACCTGAGGCAGGACGTGGTTACCAGCCTGATACGGGTGTGGGAAACTGCCAAAAATCTGTTGGACGACCCTAGCTCCCCGCAGTCGGAAAAATAGGCTCATGCCTCCCGCACCCTTAAAGGTCAGTCTGGGCATAGGACCCAAAGCTCACCCCATCAGAGAAGCAACCCAGTCCTCCCGTTCAAAGCAGATAGTAACATGTATACTTCTAGTCGAAATGTAAACCATTTTTCTGTGATAAGTAATAAGAAAAAACTACTCTGATTATGCTGCAATTGCTTTAATATGAATTAGTGGTTTCCGTAACAGTTCGTTTAGCGTTACTCAGAGTGCACCACGAAGAGGCGAACTGTCTCTGTATTCACTTTGTAGGAGACTAATTTCACTTATTGCAATCTTGTAATTTTCCCATCTTTGAAGTTTGACACATCTTGCTTCATGAATTTTAAAACTGGCCAACACCTGTCCCTAGCGGCCTCTGGATCACGGTGTCCCGGGTTCGATTCCCGCCCAAGTTGAGGATTTTCTCTGCCCCAGGAACCGGTTTTTTTGTGTTGTCCTCATCATTTCATCATCATCATCATTCGTGACAGTGGCTAGACGGCACTGTGCAACAAAATTGGGCTGTGTTAAGACTGGGCCTTTGTACGGGCGCTAATAACCATGCAATTGAGCGCTCCACAAACCAAACATCATCATCATCAAGACCTATCCTACCTGTTTTTTAAGGAACTGATTGCAGCAGCTCTCCACAAACCATACATCATCATCAGCATCAGCATCAGAATCAGCATCATCATCATCATCATCATCATCATCATCATCTTCATCAAGACCTATCCTACCTGTTTTTTCAGGAACTGATTGCAGCATTGATGTGGAGTTGAATTTCATTCAGAACCTCAAGAAATCTGTATACATCTGGGTTGCAGGATTAAATAGGACTATTGTATCAGCTGTGGAAATTCTGACAAGCATTGATACGTAGTTCTCTGTCTACTGTAGCTTAGTTCTGCCCACTCGGACGGAGGAAAGAGTGCGTTTTTGTCTAGATAAGTATCTAGCAAATTGCCGCGGAACGTTTACAGTTTTCCACACACAGGCATTGGTGACATTAGGTCCTCAACAAAACAGCCACCAGCTAGTCAGGTTCCATCAGTGGCAAACCTAATACACTGACGGGAAAAAAATCGCAATACCAGAAGGAGTTACGCTACATACGACACCTCACTGAGTTTGAACGAGGTCATATAATAGGGCTTCAAGAAGCAGAATGCTCCTTCTGCGACATTGCAGAAAGACTTGGCAGGAATGCAGCCGCTATATATGACTGGTGCCACAGGTGGTCATGAGAATGTACATTGCAACAGGACCGGGCTCCGGGTAGGCACGTGGCACTACCGAGAGGGAAAAGTATTGTGTTCGGCGTATGGACAGCTCCAAGCCAGACGCCCTGTAATGTGCATTCCGTTGACCCCACACCAGCGCCATTTCCGATTTCAGTGGTGTCAACCGATAGCTCGTCAGAGGACAGGGTGGAATTCTATTGTGTTTCTGGTGAAACCTCGTTATACCTCCCTGCCAGTGATGACTATGTGTTGATTAGGAGAAGGCCTGTTGAGTGCCTGCAACTAACCTGTGTGTGAGCTAGGCACTCTGGACCTACACCTGGACTTATGGTCTGGGTACGACTTCGTATGGCAGCAGGAGCACTCTCGTGGTTATCCCACGCCCACTGACTCCAAACTGCCGGCCGCGGTGGCCGAGCGGTTCTAGGCGCTTCAGTCCGGAACCGCGCGACTGCTACGGTCGCAGGTTCGAATCCTGCCTCGGGCATGGATGTCTGTGATGTCCTTAGGTTAGTTAGGTTCACGTAGTTCTAAGTTCTAGGGGACTGATGACCTCAGATGTGAAGTCCCATAGTGCTCAGAGCCAATGGGACCACTGGACTCCAAACTTGTACGTTAATCTGGTGATTCGACCTGTTGAGCTGCGACTTATGAATATTATTCCAGGGGGTATTTTCCAACAGGATACCGCTCGCCACATACCGCTGTTGTAACCCAATATGCTATACAGTGTGTCGACATGTTGGCTTGGACTGCTACATCACCGTCTCTAATCGAGCACATATGGGTCATCATCGGAAGACAACACCAGCGTCATCCACAACACGCACTAATCGTCTCTGTATTGACCGACCAAGTGCAACAGGCATGAAACTCCATCCCACAAAGTGACATTCGGCACCTGTACTACACAACGTATGCACGTTTGCATGCTTTCATTCAACATTCTAATGGTTACACCGGTTATTAATGTACCAGCATTTCACATTGACCTGTACTCTTGCAATGTTAAATATGTTGCCTCAGATATTTCGTAACTCTACATTAATTATATTTTTGGTGTTACTTTTTTCCGTCAGTGTATATAAGACGAAACTTCACTATTTCATTTCTGAAATAGTAGTTCACGTGCCAGTTGCAAAGTTGATATCTTTTGCCGCCAGCTCTGTGTCAGACGAAATTTACAACCTTCGAGTCTGACATTAGTCCGCACTTCACTTCCAGCTTTCATTACGCTTTCTTCAAATTCTGAAAATATTAGTGACGGAGATCATTTCAGACAGATTATCATATTTACCAAAATGTCAATTAACAAGCCCATTGATCGTAAATAGCAGAAAAAATTTTGTGCAATACTTGAAAATTCCGTCAACATACAATGTGTCACATGACTTAATATTTTGAAGTTCTCAGCTTCACAGAATGTTATAAGGTTTTTTTCAGCATCATCATGTAACAACAAACCTGCCCCATTTCTGACTTTAACACTTAACTTGTTCAGAACAATATAAACTTCCTGAATACTTGTAGGGAATTTCGGTAGAATTTTCCACCTAGCTTTGTAAATGGAGTTACGAAAGCTGTCGATGTCTTTAATAGTTATGTCCCTTCCACGTGTTCTCCTTTCAGTTGATCATATGTAAATTCTGCTGGTCTTACACACAAATCTTGCTGTGGCTTTCCTCTTCGGATCACAAATTATTATCCGCCTATGAATTAAGTCACCAGATACTTCTGCGTGGTTGTAGTCCTATTGACTCTCGAACACATCGGTGTCTTCAATGGAGGCAGTTTCCATAAAACTTTTGAAATTCGTAATACAGCACGTTTATAGCTCTCAACACATTGTAAGTTTTTAGAATCCGAAAGCATAACCTTCCCCAAGTAGAATTTTCTTCCCCGTTATATTCACAGTAAGTGCAACAGCGTTGGAGGACATGATCATTACGAAGCAATCTGCTATATATAGAAGCTTCAGCCCACCAACTACCTCTCCGCGGAGGCATGGAAGGCTCGGGGCTTGGACTTCTTCGGTAAGCATGGTTCCTGCTAACTGTCAGGCTAACCTTCTCAAGGGAGGTTTGGGTCCTGCACCCCCAAAAATCACACACAGGTTGGCAACACGCATACCCGTGTCGTTAATCCTCCGCGCGGGTTCGATCCGGGGTCGGCGCGTCTCGCCGTGTCTCGAAAGGGGGCGCCTTAACGCGCTCGACAATCCAAGTGGATTTTTATTCGTTAGATTGAGGAAGATAATTAAACAAACATTAATAGCAAAAACTTTCTCAATTTCGAGGAAAGACCTGGGAATGCCAAGGGGTTTAGGATAAAGGGGGCGCCTTAACGGATTTTTATTCGTTAGATTGAGGAAGATAATTAAACAAACATTAATAGCAAAAACTTTCTCAATTTCGAGGAAAGACCTGGGAATGCCAAGGGGTTTAGGATAATTGTGAAAGAGAAAAGAATTCAATGAGAATCCACAGTCTTCCAATTTTAGCACTTTATGCTACTGTAACAAAGAACGAACAAATCTCGCAAACTGCTTTGAATTAGCACGATACTTATATTAAGAAATAAAGTTGGAAACGGATGCAAAGATGAGCTGTTTGTTTGGAGTTAAGTTACGTGCTCCACGACATACTTTACAAAAATGGATACGCGTGTGTCTTGCAAAAAAAAAAAAAAAAAAAAAAAAATATATATATATATATATATATATATATATATATATATATATATATATATATATATATATATATATATATATATATATTATTTCAATAAAAGAAACTGAGCTGAGGATAGTTCGTGGTACCCACGCACCGACACTCAAGGTCGTTTAATGTGGTCCAATGAATATAAACGTGGTCGAATGAGCACTGCATATCTGACAAATAGCCGGCCGCTGTGACCGAGCGGAACCGCGGTGCTGCTACGGTCGCAGGTTCGAATCCTGCCTCGGGCATGGATGTGTGCGACGTCCTTAGGTTAGTTAGGTTTAAGTAGTTCTAAGTCTAGGGGGCTGATGACAACAGATGTTAACTCCCACAGTGCTTAGAGCCATTTTTTTCTGGCAAATACCAGACATCCCTCTCGCGCCCTTTCCCAATAAATGCTCTAAAAACTCAGGATCCCAAGGCGGTCTATTTAGTTTTTTGAGACTTTGAACGTGGGAATCTCATATTAACTCGTAATCACGTTTTGACTGAAGTACTGTGCGTGAAATGTCTGAGTTTTCCTTGAGTGCCTCCAGACCAAAAAACGCTCGAAGAAGGACATTAAAAATCGCGTTTAGGAAATTTTATGTGAAATCTGAATGGCTCTAGACACCCTTGCATTACTTAAGACGAAATGTGCGCCGGGGAGCAAAATACAGTTCAAACAATGAGTTAGTGAAGATAAGACAGTACCACAAAGATATCACCATAAACAGCTAAAACCGCTTCGTCGGCGATGAAGATAGCAAGTGTTTATTTGACCGCACAGGGAATGCTCATGATTGACTTCCAGAAAAAAGTGAAACGTGGACTGCCTCTTACCACGTGACAATATTGGTCCATTTAAAAAGGAATTTCGTGAAGAGTCGACAAAGACTATCCGCCTAAAAACAGCTCTTGTGCCACAATATCGTGCGTCGTCGTAAATGGGCTGTTGTTGTGGTAAAAGTACACGAGGTAGACTTGGAAATTGCGCCTCGTCGGCCCTACACTCCAGAATTGGGGCCACGTAACTTTTTGTTTCCCAGCTTCCAAAAATGGTTTGCGGGCAAGAGGTTTGTATGGCTAGAACTGTTTCTCAATAACAACTGAAATTGAAATCTATGGAAAATTTTCATTGAACAACCGAGATTACGTTGAGAAATATAATTTTTGTTGTAAAAGATATTTTTACCGGGCATTTGTAAAAAAATACCAGTAAATCCGCGTACTGCAAGTGGGGACTGCTGTTCTTAATAAGAGGTGAGCAGGTAGTGTACGAGGAAGTCGGTCATACATACATCTTCAATATCTTTTCCTTTATTACTAACTCAATCTTGAAGAAAATTATCTTAATTATTTACTGAGATACATGAAAACATGAATAATTATGGCAGGACATATGTTTAAATCCTTCTTCATCTCTAGTGCAGAACGTCGCTCCTTTAGTTTATTCAAGCATCGTCACATAATGCAGGTGTTTCCAAGTCACACAGTTATTTATTCATTTTCATTAGAAATGACTTGACTCTGAAAAGGGATTGGTTGATACGAAGCATTCTGAGGTATCAAATACTCGTCAATATGATAATGGCCTGCACGAGCGGAAAGTTGCACAAACCAGTACTCGGACTGAAGGCCATCATCACAAAAACAATTATCAAGTAATGTATTAACCGTACCCACTGACAGAGGCTGTACTGGTAATTGCACAACATGTGAAACATCAATAGGAATAAAGAGAGCGTGTGCGCAATGTGAAAAGAGAACTCCTTACATTCCGTCTGTCCCTTAGAAAGTATCTTGTTATCGTAAGAAGTGTGTAGACGGTAAGTGTCATACTGGAAGAGAATATCTCCAAGAAATGGTAGGAGCGATAACACAATAGACCTGGGTAAATGATGTTCTGGATTAACCCTGCATTGTGAAGTGCGCCCTGAACAAACACCAAAGACACTGATGGTCCAATTCCTGTATGTCGCTGACTGAAACACTCTGGCAGTTGCTGTTCTTTCGTTTGAGCCCGCGCTCACATATGCGCTTGACTGACAATAATGCATGGTTATGTACACCGCGGACGTCGAAAACTATGACGATTGGTATCTTCCTAGAACTGCTGGCAGCAACGCAGATAGATGATGTTACTGACACTTTGGATTTCAGAAGGGTGGTCAACTGATTTTGCTATCCGGACATTCACTTACCATATTTTACAAGCATTAAATAACAAAACAACACCAGTTGGGACTTCCTGTGAACATTCCAAAGTATGTGATGCTGTACACCACAACATTCTGTAAAATGAGCTACAGTTTCAAGTATTTATTGGCATAGCTAAAAAAAGGTTGTACTTCATAATTCATGTCAACTAGAGACAGGGTTCATTTTTCTCATTGTAGGAAAATCGTCAAGTTTCACAAGGTTTAATATTGCGTCCTTTGTCGTTTCTCATACATCTTGATGAAGTTCCATTTTATAATCATCAAATACAATTAGTTATTATTGTAGATGACGCAAGTATATAATCAATACCAATAAATTCACAATACAGAATGTTGTACACACTGCGTCCAGAAGAATTATTGACTGGTTTTCTGCAGTTGATCACTCTCTTAATTTTAAGAAAAGGTATCTTTTTCAGTTCTCTACATCAAAGCACACAGCACCAGTGACCAGTTTAAAGCATCACTAGGAGTTAGTTAGCAAGGCAGGATCTTCAAAATTTTTGGGTACATATAGTGACGAAAACTTAAACCGAGAGAAGGAAGCATATTTGAGACCATCTTAAGTAACTCATTTCAGTGACTTTTCCCCTTAGTGTTACTGCAAAACCCTGAAAGCGATGAATCAGGAAATTACTGTACTTTGCATGGAACTATTTTCATTTGGTAATATCATATGGAATCATATTCTGGGGTAGTTTATATTTAGGAAAAACAGTGGATAACTCAGTGTCATACAAGAATATATGGTTTTCCCCACGGAATCATGCGAAGACAAACGTTTAAGGGGCAAAGTATCTTAACTACAGTTTCGCAGGATACTTATTCTCCCGCGATATTAGTCGCAAATAATCCATTAGAGTTCAGAAAGAAGAATGGTGTCCGTAATTCCAGTATTAAAAGAAAAAAGGCCTTCGTTGTTCTTAGTTAAATTTTTAATTAGCTCATAAAGGAGTGATTAGACACTACTGGCCACTAAAATTGCTACATCACGAAGATGACGTGCTACAGACGTGAAATTTAACCGACAGGAAGAAGATGCTGTGATATGCAAATCATTAGCTTTTCAGAGCATTCACACAAGGTTGGCGCCGGTGGCGACACCTACAACGTGCTGACATGAGGAAAGTTTCCAACCGATTTCTCATACACAAACAGCAGTTGACCGGCATTGCCTGGTGAAACGTTGTTGTGATGCCTCTTGTAAGGAGGAGAAATGCGTACCATCACGTTTCCGACTTTGATAAACGTCGGATTGTAGACTATCGCGGTTGCGGTTTTCGTATCGCGACATCGCTGCTCCGTTGGTCTAGATATAATGACTGTTAGCAGAATATGGAAACGGTGAGTTCAGGAAGGTAATACGGAACGCCGTGCTGGATCCAAACGGCCTCGTATCACTAGCAGTCGAGATGACAGGCATCTTATCCGCGTGGCTGTAACGGATCGTGCAGCCACGTCTCGATTCCTGAGTCAACAGATGGGGACGTTTGAAAGACAACAACCATCTGCACGAACAGTTCGACGACGTTTGCACCAGCATGGACTATCAGCTCGGAGACCATGGCTGTGGTTACCCTTGACGCTGCATGACAGACAGGAGCGCCTGCGATGGTGTACTCAACGACGAACCTGGGTGCACGAATGGCAAAACGTCATTTTTTCCGATGAATCCAGGTTCTGTTTACAGCATCATAATGGTCGCATCCGTGTTTCGCGACATCGCGGTGAACGCACATGGAAGCGTGTATTCGTCAACGCCATACTGACGTATCACCCGGCGTGATGGTATGGGGTGCCATTAGTTACACGTCTCGGTCATGTCTTGTTGGCATTGACGGCACTTTAAACAGTGGACGTTACATTTCAGATGTGTTACGACTCTTGGCTCTACCCTTCATTCGGTCCCTGCGACACCCTACATTTCAGCAGGATAATGCATGACCGTATGTTGCAGGTCCTGTACGGGCCTTTCTGGATACAGAAAATGTTCGACTGCTGTCCTGGCCAGCACATTCTCCAGATCTCTCACCAATTGAAAACATCTGTTGAATGCTGGGCGAGCAACTGGCTCGTCACAATACGCCAGTCACTACTCTTGATGAACTATGGTATCGTGTTGAAGCTGCATGGGCAGCTGTACCTGTACACGCCATCCAAGCTCTGTTTGACTCAAAGCCCAGGCGTATCAAGGCCGTTGTTCTGGGTACTGATTTCTCGGGATCTATGCACCCAAATTGATTGAAAATGTAATGACATGTCAGTTCTAGTATAATATATTTGTCTAATGAATACCCGTTTATCATATGAATTTCTTCTTGGTGTAGCAATTTTAATGGCCAGTAGTGTACATCTTTGCTTGCTTACCCAACGACATTATGTACATGGTAGATAGTAAAACTTACTGCTCTCTATCAAAGCTTAGCTTGTTAACGGCTTTGTATGTGTTCATTTCTCACTTGCCGTAATTACAGCTACAAAAACAATCTACTTTTTGTGGAAGTATACAAAGAGATAGCCGGGCTATAGAAGAAGTAAGAAATAACCTGACGCGAGGAGTCCTTTGGACAGGAACTGTCCGAGTGAACGCTAGCTGAAAGATGGTCTGCAGGTTTTGTTTCTGTGCTACTCCAGGGGACCATGCAAAAATCGACCGAACAGGTAGAGGCGTGAAGCCATTCACACGCGGTAAGCGGCCGGTAGCTGTTAGAGGACGGGAAGAGAAACAGCGCAATTTGCCAGCCAAGTGGTAGCCTCGCGGCGCGAACATGCATCTGCGCTACGGGAGCGCTGCACTGGCTAACGGGGAAGAGGGGTGGGGGGGGAGGGGGAGGAGGTGTTGGAAGGGGAGGGGGGTGTCCGTTAATGTCAGGGGTCGTCACCCCGCATCGACCGCTGCAGGCGCCGCTAGACAACCCCTCCAATGTCTGTCCCCACTCCTAAAACTACTTGCTGATCTCTACACTTCTCCTTGCTTCTCATTATCACATTTATTCTTCCATATTGCCTTTCTCCCATCCACTCTCGCTCCTCCCCCCTTTCATTTTCTCTCTCTCTCTCTCTCTCTCTCTCTCTCTCTCTATCTTTCTCTCTCTCTCTCTCTTTCATTTCCTTTTGAAAGCATTGTGTAGTCAAAGAGGGCATTTAGAGTAACTTGCTCTAAATGTAGAAACATTTTCGGAAATCGTTCGACATAGCCCCGTAGACTGTTGACGAAGGTCCGAGCTTAAGGAATAGTTTCCCCGGTATGTGAGTGGCTCTAAGTATTCTCAAATCTTGTCCTGCACGGCGTGTGTTCATCAATGATAAGGGTATCGAAGGGGAGTGCCTCGGGCAAATGTCATACGACCATTCTTGTTCTCTGTATACTGAAACGATTTGACAGATAGGGAGAGGAGCAGTCTGCAACTGTTTGCCGCAGTGTACGGGGAAGTGTCGTCATTGTGCGACTGTCGCAGGATGCATGATGAGTGACGTTCTATAGAATTTCTAGATGGTGCAGTAAATGGCAGCTCGCTGTAAAAGTAGGAAAATATAGTTTAATGTAAATGACTAGGAGAAAGAACGCTGTAATATCGAATACAATGTTGGTGATATGTTGCTTACCAGAATCACATTGATCAACTATCAAGGCGTAACATCGCAAAGCGATATTGATAGTAGGGAAGACAAATAATCTGCTTCGGTTTAATTTGATAATTTTAAGAACGTATAGCTCATCTGTCAAAAGCATTTTACCAATCTCAGATAGAGTAATCAGTCTACATTTACAAACGAAACAAACAAATATTAATTTAATCCAAATCTATGCTCCAACAGCCGACAAAGACCAAGAAGAAATAGGAAAATTTTATGAAGAATTAACACAAGCAATAGGAACCTCAAAAAGCAGAGACATTATTATCATCATGGGAGATTTTAATGCCAAAATAGGTGAAGGAAGTGAAGGTGATCTTATTGGACCTTTTGGTTTAGGAACAGGAAATGAAAGAGGAGATTTGCTGTCACAATTTTGCCAGGAAAACAATCTGTCTATTACAAACACATTTTTTAAACTCCCTAGACGAAGACTTTATACTTGGAAATCACCAAGAGACTGTAATGAAGAAGTTTGCAGAAATCAAATTGATTTCATACTTATAAACAAGAGGTACAAAAATTCTATTCATGGTGTGAAAACATATCCAGGAGCTGATATATTTTCTGATCATAACCTTTTAGTAGCAAAGTTCCATGTGAAACTGAAAGCCATACAAAAGAAACAAAAGAAGGACTATATAAATACAACTATTCTAAGAGACCCCTTGACTAAACAAAAGACTTCTGAAGAGATTAATAAGGAATTAGTTAGGATAAAGAATAATCAAACAGAAGACATTGATGGCAAATGGGAACTTATAAAAGACACATTAAATAATGCATGTAAAAACACAATGGCGACCAAACACGACAACATGAAAAAGAAGTGGATGACAGAGAAGATATTACAATTGATGGAACAAAGAAGAATACTTAAAAATACAGATGAAAGTGAGTATAAAAGATTACATGCAGAAATACGAAAAGAAACACGGCGAGCAAAAGAAGAATGGTACAAGGAACAATGCTCTGAAATTGAGAGTTATGAAACAAGACATGATAGTTTCAACTTACACAAAAAAGTTAAAGATTTAGCTGGACTTAATAAAAAGAAAAGTACAAGTTTATTGTTAGATAAAAATTACAAAATAATTCCTGATGTTAAAGGTAAACTGGACAGGTGGACAGAATATGTCAAAGAACTATTTGAAGATACAAGAAAAGATCAAAAATTTTATGATAACATGATCGGAGAACGAGGACCAAGCATATCGAAAGAAGAAATATTACATGTTATCAACAAATGAAAGACAGGAAAAGCCCCTGGATCGGATAAGATACCAAATGACATCCTGAAACTCATAGGAATAGACCATATAGATATATTTGTACAATTGTTTAATGATATTTATAATTCGGGAATTATTCCTAGGGATTGGTTGACATCTACCTTTGTTACATTACCCAAAAAGGCTAATGCCAAAACTTGTAATGATCACCGTACAATAAGCTTAATGAGTCACACCTTAAAGATATTTCTAAAAGTTATACACCAACGAATATACAAAAAAGTAGAAGAAGGTATAAGTGAAACACAATTCGGTTTTAGAAGTTCCCTCGGTACAAGAGAAGCATTGTATGCTTTTAACATATTAGCGCAACGATGTATGGAGGTTAACCAGCCACTATATGTGTGCTTCCTGGATTATAATAAAGCATTTGACAAAGTTCGTCATGATCATCTCATAGAACTGTTAGAAAAGAAAACACTTGATAAGAAAGACATCCGCATTATATATAACCTCTACTACAATCAAACCGCAACCGTGAAGGTAGAAAATGAGTTATCGAATGATATAGAAATAAAGAGGGGTGTGAGACAAGGTTGCGTTCTCTCACCCTTATTGTTTAATATGTATTCAGAAGACATAATCCAGGCAGCTCTATCAGATGAAATAGCTGGCATTAAAGTGAATGGGCTAAACATTAACAATGTTAGGTTTGCTGATGACACTGCACTACTAGCTGGAAACCTCAAAGATCTACGATTACTTCTTGACAAAGTCGCAGAAAAAAGTGAAGAATTTGGCTTGACTCTTAACGTAAGCAAGACTAAGTTCATGGTGATATCTAAAACACACCAACAAGAAAATCTTACAATCAATAGGGAAAGAGTCGATCAAGTACGTAAATTTAAATATCTCGGAACAATTGTAAATGAGGAGATTGAAAGCTCAGAAGAAATTAAATCGAGAATAGGACAGGCCAGAAGTATCTTTAATAAGATGAAAAATGTATTCTGTTCGAGAGACATTTGTCTAAACACAAAAATGAGGTTGCTAAGATGCTATGTGTTCTCAAAATTATTATACGGAATGGAAGCGTGGACATTGAAAAAGAAGGACATGAACAGTTTAGAAGCTTTTGAAATGTGGGCATATAGAAGAATACTTAGAATTAGTTGGGTGTCGAGGATTACTAATCAAGATGTCCTAAGAAGAATGGGAAAGGAAAAAGAATTAATTAAAACTATTAAAGTAAGGAAGCTACAATATTTAGGCCATGTTATTAGGGGAGTAAATTACAAAATACTGCAAATAATACTAGAAGGGAAAATTTGTGGGAAGAGAACGAGGGGTAGAAGACGGACATCCTGGATTGACAATTTAAAAAATTGGTACAACTGTTCAACGTCAGAACTCCTTAGATCAGCCAAATCAAGATCAGAAATTGCCATGATGACAGCCAACCTTCTTAGAGGAGACGGCACATGAAGAAGAAGATAGCTCATCTATAATGGATCTCGCTTATAGAGCACAAGTGTGACTAATTCTTGAGTGCTGTTCCAATGTTTGTAATCCCACAAGGTCGGGTTAAAGGAAGAGAATGAGCCAATTCAGAGGCTTACTGACAGATTTGTTATCGGCAGGCTCTCTCAACAGACGCGAGTATTGCGTAAGCACTTCGTAAAGTCAGATGGCAATCCCTGGAGAGAAGATGACTTTCAATTCGCAAAACTCTATTGAGAAAGCTTAGAGCACCGCCATCTACGGCTGTCTGCAAAACCATTATAGTGCTGCCAAAGTAGGAGGCCTATCGTTTATTAATGTCCGATCGGTCGCGAAATTGAAACCACAGTGAAAATCAAAAATGTTTTATTTGCAACAGCTATCTACATCTTCTAGTTCCTTCTCTACATAGTCGTCGCTCCGACTTATGCTCGTACATTTGTCGTAGCGTTGTACCAACTTTCCGATATCGTCGACGTAGAAGGCTTTGCGCCAGTTCTCTACGCTGGTCTGTGCCAGAATGTGTTCACAGCCAGCGGTTCGTGTGAGCAGACATGAAACTCAAAGGGAGCCAATTCCGGTTTGTATGGTGGGTAAACGAACAGTTCCCATTAAAAACACTGCATCATCGCCTGCAGTGTGCGGCCGAAAATTACCATGAGGGACGGATTGAATGACAGATACATCAGGCAGGATTGAATGAAATCAGGCGAAATCTTCGAGCTGACACCCATACTTGGCGGGAGACACTGTTTTCTAGCAGTCTCGACGGGCTCGCTGTGCGCTCAGAACTGAACAGGGCGACGTGACGCCGTCGGCCGGCGAACTAAAGACACTGCCCAACACATCTGCGCTACGCTTCATCGGATTTTCGCTGTGGTTTCCATTTCGAGATCAATCGGGTCCTAATAAACGAGCAGTCCTCGTACTTTTTGCACACGAAAGGCAAGGTAAGAGAAATTAGGGTCTATAGGGAGGCACCTAGACAGTCGTTTTTCCTTCACTCCATTTGCTATTGGGACAGGAAACGCAAAGACTGGTAATGGTACAAGGTATTTTCTGTTGTGCGCCGTATGGTGGCCCGGGAGTATGTATGTAGATGTAGGTGTAGAACAAAACAGACGAAACGTAAGCACATATAACATTGAATTAGTCGTACCCAGGAGACATCAAGCTAATACATGTAACACCGTCCCTAGCGTCAGCAGTACCCTCATTTCGGTGAGGAAGGGCGTCCACAAGTCTCTTTCAATCCAGCCGAAGACACTCATTTTTATTACATCCCCTAGAGTTACCCAATTGCGAGGAAGCTGATTGCTACGATTCACTCGCCGTTCCAAAAGTCACAGACATTTTCTGCCTGATTAAGATCAGATAATTTAGTGGGTCAGTCGAGTTATAGTATGTTTGAGGATGTGTTCGTCAAATTAGGAACGTGTACTTGTGAACGCAGCTGTTGTCATTTTGGAAGACGGGAGCGCCCACAGTATACTGCTTGAGTTATATCCTCCATACGTGGCAGGTTAATTGCCTCATTGAACCATCGCTGCGTTCCACGCCTTGCATCAAACGAAAAAGAGATAAAATCGAGACTCGTCCGATCACGTTACACGGGAGCAGTCACCTACTGACTAGTTTCTGTGTTGTTTCGCCCATTCAAGATGTACAGCATTATGTGCTGCAGTGAGCAGTGGCCCAAAATCTCCAATGTGTGCTGTTCCCTTTACAATTTTAGCCCACGAACTTGTTGAGATGTACCTGCATTCACTCCCAGCCGCAATTCCTGCCAAGGAGAGACTCTCTTCTCCAGTTCCCCTCGGGTAGGACCCTTTTACGAGCGCTGTGCGTATGCCGTGTTACATGGCTGCAAGTGAAACAGCGTTTCTCGTACACTTTGTACGGTCTAGCTTTACACATCAATAAATCAAGAAACTTGATTCATGATATAGTCATCGGCACTTTCTGCCATTCTGTCACTTGTCCATGTCGACTCATTTTACTGCACTGATCCCATACAACGAGTGTCACATACACACCAGTTCAGTGTGTCAGCAGTGGTGAGTCCTCTGACAGGCTGGTACCAGATGTCATCTTCATGTTTTCGCGGCGTAAACATTGTTAAAAAAAAAATGGTTCAAATGGCTCTGAGCACTATGGGACTTAACATCTATGGTCATCAGTCCCCTAGAACTTAGAACTACTTAAACCTAACTAACCTAAGGACAGCACACAACACCCAGCCATCACGAGGCAGAGAAAATCCCTGACCCCGCCGGGAATCGAACCCGGGAACCCGGGCGCGGGAAGCGAGAACGCTACCGCACGACCACGAGATGCAGGCAAACACTGTTCCATACAATTTCGGGAGTGCAGCCGCGTAAATTAGCTTCTTCTTCTAATATTTCGGCTGTATAGCGTCCAGCGTCCAGCGTGAGCAGAGGTGACTAACGCTCCAGCACTTCCTCCGTCCTTTCAAACTCGAGGACCGAACCACTGCGTATGCGGCCAAAGATACACAAGGCGCCAGAGACGTTGATAGGCGGCAAAGAGGTGTAACATATGCATGCAAATTAAATCTGTGGCTGCGCAGTCCATCCACGCGGTGATATCGATTTGTCATGGAGAACCGTACCATCGCGACGTCTTCGTGATTTAATTACAGAAATTGCCGGATTCCATGATTTGTCCAAGCTGAAGCCGCTATCTCTATTAATTGAATTCGTCGCCAACCGAATTTCAGTTTCTTCTTTCACTACTGAGTCCCAGAAAGATGTAGTCGAGGCTAAAATTTCAGCGTTATCGTACACCACAGAGGGGCCAGTGTCCGTACAGTGTCCTGCCATCGCAAATTTATTAGGTTGTTAGAGACGGGTGTACCTGCGGTGCTCTGTGTATCTCTCCTGGACTGTACGTGTCGTCTGTACGACGTATGAACGGCCGCACTCACAAGGGATCTTATAAACCCCGGGCTTCCGTAGCAACAAATCATCTTTAACGAAACCCAGTAGTGCTGCAGTCTTTGGTGGAGGGCGAAAAACCACTTTCACTTTGTGTTTCTTGAGGATCCGTCCTATTCCTGACGAAAGTCTTCCCACGTATGGGAGGAAAGCCATGTATTTAAAACTTTCCGTGTCTTATTTCGCTTTTCTTGTGCCCACTGTTGATTTCGTTTATAGTGTCTTACGTATCTGCTGTGGAGAGTACCCGTTGACTTCAGAAACTCTTCTCAGTTGTAGAATCTCGTCCTCCAGACTGCTCTCTATAACTGAGTTTTTGAAGCTAACGGAGCAGTCTGGAGGACGATATTCTACAACTGAGAAGAGTTTTTGAAGCCAACGGGTACTCTCCACAGCAGATACGTAAGGCACGACAAATGAAATCAACACTGGCCGCAAGAAAAGCGAAAGAAGACATGGGAAGTCTTAAATCCGGCTTTCCTGCCATATGTGGGAAACCTTTCAGTTTGTCCCACTTCCGTTAGGACCGCTTGTGTGAAATTCCAAACTGCAACGGTGAACTGCGGCAGTACGACTCTTGAAGCTACAAAAACCTCAGTACAAAGTCAGGCATCCTGGCCGCAAATGTAGCAGTACGTGTCTGACACTCGTCGGAAAATGGCAATAAGGGCAGTAAGGCAACATCAAGTTTTTTGAGTTCTCCAGCGTTTACTGGCGAGATTTCGTCGAATTTGACCCAAATACCGAGAGGCAGGTTCCTGGTTGCTCCTCCATGGGTGGCGGCACACCTACCCAGAAAGCGAAGACTGTGCACGAGTTTTTGGCCAGCAAATGTATCACAGTCCTGGTCTTGCACCACCCACCGTATTCGCCGATATGGTCCTAGCCGACTTCTGGTTGCCCCAAGTTGAAGTTCGCAATGCAAGCACACCGTTATGACGCAGTTAAGGACACCCATGAAAACTGTACTGAAGTACTAAATGCAACTCCAAAAAAGGACTACTGCGGCTGTTTGAAAACACCTTTAAAACTATTGCAGCTTTGTTTTTATTCAGCGATTTTGAATAAATACAGTGATTTTGTGAACGTAATCCATGAATTATTTTTCATAGCCACAGTCCAAATGGAACTGGGACACACTGTGTATACACCCAATGATAATTTTACCTCTACTATAATCCAGTCATCGCGTTGGTTACACGAGCGATTCATTTCGGAGTATATTTTGGATGTAGTCTTTATTTTTACGCAAGCTGACTGCTGTTATTGTAGTTGTGAAATTGCTAATGCACAAGCTGTGTGGAACCATTCATTCAGACTGCTGGAATCTGTTTTCCAGAATGTCACGACGATGTAACAACCCACCACACTTGAAAATGACAAAATGTCGAAAATTTGAGTGATACTAAATAATAACGTTGACTGGCTATAGCAAGGAAAGCGTTTCTGAAGAAGATAAATTTGTTAACATCGAGTATAGATTTAAGTGTCAGGAAGTCGTTTCTGAAAGAATTTATATGGAGTGTAGCCATGTATGGAAGTGAAACATGGACAATAAATAGTTTGGACAAGAAGAGAATAGAAGCTTTCGAAACGTGATGTTCTGACGCATCAAGGGATCACCAATTTAGTATTGGAGGGCAGCGTGGAGGGTAAAAATCGTAGAGGGAGACCAAGAGATGAATACACTAAGCATATTCAGAAGGATGTAGGCTGCAGTACGTACTGGGAGATAAAGAAGCTTGCACAGGATGGAATGGCATGGAGAGCTGCATCAAACTAATCTCAGGACTGAAGACCACAACAACAATAACAACAACTAAATATTGTCAATAGTCATGTGCTGAATAGCTACATTCAGACATTACATTAAGGCTATAGAACAAGTCCTCATCAAAATTTAAGAAGTCATATCATTCCGCACTCTCATATTAAGAAAGCTTCTACCCTTGAAAGAAGAACATAAGTCCTTAAAACATTAGTAGATTGAAATCACGGCAGATGAAAACCTTACGAGCGTTGACCATACAGTAAAATACTGAACCCTTTGCGTTCGTTGACCAACAATAAAATACTCGGCCCTTTGCGTGCTATCACATGTCACAACCTAAACTTACGGAGTATGGATGGTGTCCTCGTTCAACTGGAAAACCTTCATAATACATTTTATGTGTTTTTGGATATAAAACAGTTAATATACCTCTTATAAACTAGGCAGTAGGTACCTAAAGGCTTTGCTTACTCCTACCCACGAATGCCTGAACATCATTCCTGGGCGAGATTATCCATGTCCTCCAAGAACGTTGGACTTGCGAAAAATCTAAGACTAATTAGGCGAGCCATTTTCGCTTCATTCAAGGCTTCAGCTGGACATCTTTAGGCTACTGTGTTTTTAAGTATTGCATTGATAGTTGCGTTTGGCACCACTGTCTGGGAGTTCGTAGCAGGGCTTTCGGCACTGAATGTTGGCGCGTAGCAGATGGCTGCGAGCAAGGTCATCCAGAATTTCCACTTGCAGGCAGTGTTAGCCGTTAACAGAGCACGAAATGTGCCAGAGTGGTAGCCAAGCGAGTCCGTGCTCTCTCTCTCTTTCTCTCTCCGTCCTGTTCTTATTCGACGTTCTCACGACCAGGCGACCTTCGTAACAGGTCGACCATCGCTTGTTTGGCAACAAAACAGCGTCGACTGACCATGTGTACCTGGCTTCTTTCAGCGCGATCTATTTGTAGTTTGGATTTTGTTATATCCACTGATGTTATGTTGCTAGTCACTCTCTGTACTACAACACGAACGAAGCCTTCTCAGCCTGCGTAAAGAGATAGTTAAATTTATTTATTTTATTTTTTCTGCCAGTCACCAATAGGCGATTGTAATTAACAACACATGGAAAGTAGCTATATTTCGCTAGTGCACCATTTTCTTGGTGACCTTCTGTCTTAAAAGGTTGTCTGATAATCGTTTACCTTTCACTAGGACAATACGGTACCGTTGGCGCCTTGGTAACAGTTGTGAGGTGATTGAAGAAACATAAAAGTATCGTAATAAGCGTAGTGAGTAACCGTAAAAAGAGAATGTCATGTTTAGACTTCTGAAGCGCATTGCCTATCACACACGCAAACACTAGTGTATACCAGTCTACTCTAAACCTCTCTCGTCCAATAACCTCAGAGCAAACCTGGTTTTCGGGACCATTTGCTAAGACCGGTGCCAGAAAAACCACACGCTTATAAATGACACAAATCTTACAATAAAACGCATTTTACTCAATAGCCCCAGTTTCACTCTGACTATCGGACCGCGCCTACTCGAGACCACCGATTTCTACAAATTTATGGCACGCACAGAGCTTGGCCGGAAGCGCAAGACTGTAAGTGGCTTTGTTCGGCTACTTTGAGACCATCTGCTGCCTTTCACGTTCTTCATGTTCTCAGACAACGAAGTCGTGTCATTGGGGCAAAACTTCGCGATTGGTTTGGAGAACTTTCCGAGCAATTGGAGCAACTGGTATGGCCACTCAGATCGCCCATTTATGGGACATAATGGAGAGATCAGGTCGTTCACAAAATTCTGCACCGGCAACAGTTTCTCAATCATGGACGGCCGCAGAGGCAGCATGGCTCATTATTTCTGCAAGGAACTTCCAAGGACTTGTTGAAGCCATGCCACGTCGAGTTGTCGCACAAAGCCGGGCAAAAGGTTGCCCGACACGATATAAAAAGGTATTCCATGACTTTTGTCACTTTATGTAGTCCATAGTGCTGTGATAGATTCCTGTAAACGACTGTACATCGAATACTTCGCGTGATCGTATGGAAAAAGGTGGACACGTTTATGGAGCCTCGGATATAATCATTCTTCGATCACTCCATAAGTGAACGAGTGACGAAAGCGCATGACTAACAATAAAAAAGCTTTTACAGTACGCGCCACAGTTATTTCCGGAGTATATTCATGTACATTTAAATTAGATACGTTCCAAGAGCAGACTCGACGCGCACGTTCAAACATAATTATTCTAACGGGCCGTGGCTGCTCCATGAATTCCTTTAGGCCGGTCCTGTGTCACAAGAAGCCGGGCGAGTAGCGCAGTATTCATACTGCGGCTCTACTTGTCGAAACAGGCTGCCTGTTGAATATATTAGGCCGCGCTAACAAAAACTGGTCAGCATCCCGCTCTAATAATAGCCACCATGTTTACAGTTTCTCGACGCCATTCAAGGTCAGCAACGCGCCCATTAATAATCGGTTTTGTTACTGAGGAGGCGGATTTTATTACTGCATAATCGTGCCCGTTAATACCCTGTTTTATGTTCACAGTTGATAACATTACCTTCATGTTCGCTAGCTACTATATTCATTACTGAGTAAGTAAATTATCGCCATGACCGTACTAACATCAGCAGCAGCTGCATCCGTAACCACGGGCGTACTTCCTGCCTTTTAGAGTGCAAGGCGTTCTTTCTCAGTGGACGGCCCAAAAAATTGATGAATAGTTCTGCAACTTATTATTGTCTATGACAACAGTAACAGTTGCTTGATGATTGCCTTGTAAGCCGACAGTAGATCAAAATAATTTACGAAGTACCTTAAGAAAATTCTATTCAAATTTCGTCTTATTTTGTATACGACTTAGGACTTCCGAATTTTTTTGGCTTCCTATTGCCCATTACATTCGTGTCAGCACTTCATACAGTTTCTGTGGCGGTCCACTTACCACATAAAGGGAAACTAAGACCCAAACACTCTAACGTAATGCATCCAGTTGTGAGCAACTGTCTGTGCGAACCATATGCCTGACGCGAAAAATCTTTATATAAACTGCCTCCATAATTGATTTATACGTTTCTCAGTGGCGTCTCTGAAGGGAAACATTGCTCTTCTCTTGACATAATACCGTTAAGAAACTACGTTACACTCTCGTAAGGGCTACGAATTGAAAGAAAGAAAGTTCTTGAGAGATGAGCGGTCGATATCATTAGGTATGCATGAGAAGAAAGAGGCCACCGGAGACGTTAGGTTATTACTCGGTGAAATGAGGACGGTTTCAAGTCATTGGGCGAATGAGCCTACTATAAAAATGGTTCAAATGGCTCTGAGCACTATGACTGAGGTCATTAGTCCCCTAGAACTTAGAACTAGTTAAACCTAACTAATCTAAGGACATCACACACATCCATGCCCGAGGCAGGATTCGAATCTGCGACCGTAGCGGTCTCGCGGTTCCAGACTGCAGCGCCAGTACCGCGCGGCCACTTCGGCCGGCGAGCGTAGTATAAGCAGCACGTATGGAAACCAGCCCGTTCTCAGACCACGTAAATAGGATTTCACATCTAACCACATGTGTGGAAATAAGGTAGTGCTAATGAAAATTTGAGTTTGTATGGGTCAGAATATTTCCTATATTGAAAAACACAGCAATGTATGACTGACATTACTTTCCTCGTACATTCGTTTTGGCTACTAAAATGCTTGTGGATAATTTTGGAAACATATTAAAGTCGATTATTTAGTGGATACTCCCAGGTTAAAAATTATTTTTTGTTATCCTAATACTATAACAAACAAAAACAGTGAATGTACGGGGCAACACAGCAGCAATCCCTCAATTCCGACCAAGCTTTCCATAGGATACAAGACGGATTCTGAAACTTAATCCTTTCCCAAATATTCCCAATTACGAATCTCATTGACCCAATCTTAGTTCATTGGGATTTGGCTGAAGCACCCTTAAATATTAATAAACATGTGATTCACAGTCCCATCTTGGTTTCAAGCGATCAACCAAAACTTAAAGTAGTTCTTTTCTGGACCATATTCTTTATTGTTTCCCTTCATGCACTCTCTTCAGTCACATCACTTCTTAATTTCGTGTCGTATACTTTGGTGGTTTTAATTAATACATGGTTCCTTAGTAGTTACTTGGTATCTTTATAAATTTTTCAAATTATTTGTAGTTTAAAAAGGCACTTAACTCCTAATACCTACTAACTGAAGTTAGTGAAATTCCATTTCTCACACTTGTTCGGTCCTCTATATTCAATTCAATGTTTTTGTTTAACATTTTGTGTTGCTGTTAAGTTTGTATTACCAAAGAAGTTTCTCTCTGCAAGTTTTCAACAAATTTTTCGACTTTACAATCTAATTTTCACAATTCGTTCTCCAGAATATTCTCATCTTTGACGTCAAACAGCTGTCTGATAATGGCCTTGTAAGCCGAAAATCGAGTGTAGATAGAAATAGTTTTACGGAGCAGCTCAGGGCGATTCTATTCATGTTTATTTTGTATACGATTTTAAATTTACGAACGTCTATTTTGTGATTTATTTTTACCCATTACATTCGCGTCAGCATTCCAAATATTTGTCGTGGCCGTGCACTTATCACACAATGCGGAACTCGGACCCAAAGAGCCTGGCGAAATGCATTCCTTACTAGTGGACATGTACTTACGTAATAAAAACACATAGTAATTACCGAGCGAGGTGGCGCAGTGGTTAGCACTCTGGAGTCGCATTCGGGAGGACGACGGTCCAATCCCGCGTCCGACCATCCTGATTTAGGTTTTTCTGTGATTTCCCTAAATCACTCCAGGCAAATGCTGGGATGATTCCTTTGAAAGGGCGCGGCTGACTCCCTTCCCCGTCCTTCCTTAATCTGATGAGACCGATGACCTCGCTGTTTGGTCTCTTCCCACAAGCAACTTAACCCCACATAGTAATTAATGGCCAATTGCATCATAAGATAAAAAAGTATACTTTCTCAGATGTCTTTGACGTATAGTTCCACGCGTGGGTAAAGGGAAGTAGTTTCTATGTGGGCCCTGAACTTCTTTCTCACATGCATTACCATCGTTCCTTTTACCAATTACTAGCCGGCCGGGGTGGCCGAGCGGTTCTAGGCGCTACAGTCTGGAACCGCGTGACCGCTACGGTCGCAGGTTCGAATCCTGCCTCGGGCATGGATGAAGTCGTGCTCAGGCACTCGGCCAGTGCACATCGCGCGGTGACGGGCGGTAGCGCGGGCCAGTGTTTACGTCGCGAGCAGTGCTGCGGTGGAGAGCTGCGCAGCGTGTTCGAGCGCTGTTAACGTTTGTTTCTGTACCACTGTTGTAAGTAAGATGTCGACAATTAACAGAGCGAACAGCGTTCAGTGTGTTTTCGATCGTGCTGCCTTGCGACCGACGGCTTTCGAAATCCATGAGTGGATTTTTGAGGATCTGAAATTGCCGGAAGATATAGTCGACACGTTCCAGTTGGACTTTGTGCAGTACTCGTTATTTATCAAATTTATTTCGAGTGACACTTATGAGAAATTCGTTGAGGAGCATGCTGGTGTGAGACCATTTCGTCATAATGATGGCAGTATTAGCAATGTCCAAATCGTGCCTTCGGGATACGGAGTGAGAACCGTCAGGGTATTTAATGTGCCACCTGAGTGCCCTAATGACCTGATAGCACGTTCCCTGTCACTGTACGGCGTTGTTTTGTCGGTTACCAATGAAAAATGGTCGAGTGCATATCGCTACCAAGTTAACAGCGGGGTGCGAAGTGTACGTGTGGACTTAAAAAAGCATATACCTTCGTATGTTGCCATTGGCGGCTGTCGTGCACAGGTAACTTACATTGGACAACCCCCTACCTGTTCGATCTGCCATTCAACAGAACATCTGCGGATGAACTGTACACGTCGACGTCCATTTCAACTTCCACGGGAACGTCCTGCAGACGGTAGTGAAAAGCTTGTTCCGCTATTGAGTGAGGTAGTCGCGGGGACGGTACCACCACCTCGGCAGCCGGAACGTGTTAGCGAGACGGAGATGCCAGTTCCGGTGGAATGCAGTGCCCAAGACATTTGCGGTAGGACGGACGTCGATCCGGCACCGTCATCCTCACCGGGGCAGTTACCGCTGGATACCAACGATGCGCCAGCCACCTCTGCAACTGAGCCGTGTGAGATACAGGAGCGAGTGCAGATCAGTTTGCCTGAACCGCCCCTAACGGTAGAGACTGCAGCAGAAACGAAGAAAGGCCGCCGAAGGAGAAGCAAAGGGAATAGTAGCAAAGAGGAAAAGTCGGATGATTTGAGACCCGTACACATGTCAGAAAGTGGCAGCGAGACTGAACCTCAATCTTCTTGCTCCGTGCGCTGCGAGGACACCGCGAGGCAAGAACGCATTCGTGAACAGACCAAACACCTGAAGGCACTACTGAGCGCTGAGAGGGAACAGAGCACCGTAACGGCTAAGAGGAAGAGCGAACAGAGTAGCGAGCAGCTGCAGCAGCGCTCCCGCAGGAACTCGATGACGTCAATCGCAGCCCCGCGTGGTGGTCAGGCGGATGCGACCACGTTGACAGACTCAGCCGGCGGTGGCGGGCAGGGCGGCGCGCGTACCGCGAAGCACCCCGACAGCAATGAGCCGTGGTGGCAGCAGGACGAGGAGATGCAGCAGTAGCTGCTCTCGCGCATGACCATCGCGCTGCGACATTTCCACTCTCTGAGTACTCCAGACGTTCCCAACGAGTTTGATTCAAAGACGTCGAGAAGGACGATCCAACACAGAGCTCATTGTCCTCTGAACCATCATGCGCGATAGCCAAACCTACAACGTTACCACACTTAACGTCAATAGAATTCAAAGTGCGGTGAAACTCCGTTCGCTAACTGATTTCTTGTATGGTACCAGCGTTGACATTGCCCTCCTACAGGAGGTAGTCACAGTCTTAGAAGTGCCCGGTTACGTTCTCATTGATAACATCAATCTCCAGGATGCTGTAGGCACTGCCATACTTCTGCGCGACGGTATACCATTTACGGATGTGCAGCGGTTGCCTAGTAGTCGTGGCATTTCTCTTCGAGTGAATGGTGTGCAGATTGTTAACGTGTACGCTCCCTCAGGTAGCACTCATAAGAGAGATCGCTCAACATTTTATAAAAACGAGGTTTCCATTCTTCTTAGCGCTTATCGTGCACATCTCATCCTCGGTGGTGACTTCAATTGTGTGCTTAACGACAGAGACCAAACTCCTAACACGAACAGATGTATCGAACTTGAACATTTAATTCATGGCATGCGTCTTCACGATACATGGCAACAACTGCACGGTGAACGGGTAGCGTACACCTTCGTAACCAGTCATTCTGCCAGTCGGTTGGATAGGATCTATGAGTCCGAGGCCCTCCAGCGACACGCTGTGAACTGTGACATAGCTCCTGTCAACATCTCCGACCATTGTGCGTATCAGTGTTACCTTAACCTACACCGCCAGCAAATATACCGCGGGAAAGGCTACTGGAAATTGAACGTCAGCCTTCTGCAGGATGCCCAACTTGAAGAGGAGGTGAACATAACATGGCAACAGCTCCAGCGGCAACGACGTCGTTACGATAGCCCTCTCCAGTGGTGGACTCAGTGTGCTAAGCCTAAATTACGCCTCACCCTCATGAGTTACGCCCGACAAAAAAGCTTTTGGCAGAAACAGACTATTGAGTTTTATTATCGCTGTTTGAGAGACCTGTACAGTCGCGCTAACAATCCTTCTGGCGATATCGACGTAAAGATCAAACGATATAAAGCGAAAATCACGGCGATACAACGCCAACGAATGCAAGGCATCATCGTGCGAGCCCACCCCAAGGACGTGGCCGCCGAAGAACGGGCCTCTCTGTACCACATCCTGAGAACGACGAAACGGTGTAAAGCCATGTTGATTGAAGCCGTCGTTGATGACGCTGAGAATGCCATCACGAAGCAACGTGACATCATCTCGCACGTCTACGACTATTATAGTCAACTTTACAAGAAGCAAGCCGTTGATGAACAATCGTGCGACGATTTTCTTAGGACCTTGAGCTGTCGCTTGTCGCAACAGGATACTGCAAATCTGGAATCTCCTTTCACAGAGGACGAAATCCGACTGGCGGTCCACAGTGCAAAGAAAGGGAAGTCACCAGGACCCGACGGTCTCAGCGCTGAGTTTTACCAGCGTTACTGGAACCTCCTCGATCCGACATTCCTCGAGATAGCGAATGAACTCTGGCACCTGGAAGTTGTACCCAAGGCATTTACGGAAGGTATCATCCTGCCCTTACCGAAAAAAGGGAACAGCAGGAAGGTCGAAAATATGCGACCCATCACACTCCTGAATGCCGATTTCAAAATCATCACCAGATCGATTAAGCTAAGGATGCAAACCGTTATGTACAAGGTTTTGGGCAGTTACCAGTACAGTGCAGTGCAAGGCCGAAGTGCAATCTCAGCAGCCTGCGATTTGAGGGACATCATCTGTTCGTATGCTGAAACCCAAGGACAGGGCGCTCTGATCTTTCTAGATTTTGAGAAGGCTTATGACCGTGTACGTCATGACTTCCTCTTTAAATGCATGAAGAAACTAGGTTTTGGACTTCATCTCATAGAATTAATTCGCAAACTTACTACAAACGCCTCTTCACGGATTCTCATTAATGGCCATTTTACAAAAGAAGTTTCCATTGAGCAATCCGTCCGCCAAGGATGTCCTCTGTCAATGATCTTGTACGCCATTGCAGTGGAGCCGCTCCTGAACAACTTGGCGCATAGCGGGATCGGACTTAGCGTCGAGTCTGTCACTATCCCATGCATTGCGTATGCTGACGATGTATGCGTCACTGTGTCATCATCGCAACAACTTCTGTCAGCGGAAACTCTTTTACAAACATTCACGTTTCTTTCAGGAGCAATACTCAATAGAACTAAAACCACAGCTTTGCAGATCGGTGGCGGTATCGGAGACATATCCCATGTTCCCTGGTGCAAGGTCAAGGATTCTCACACAACCCTCGGTGTTACTTTTGAGGCCAAACCAGACAAATTCCTGACGAAGAACTGGTCACACATGCTTTGGTACTTCACTCCGACCGTGACTTGAACATACTACAGAAAGTTAAGACCATCGAGATCGCCATTACGAGCAAGATGACTTATTTGGCGCAAATTCTTCCAATCTCCGACCATCTAGCCAAGAGTATACAACAAGCGTTATGTTGGTTTCTTTTTAGGGGGCACATTTTCAAAGTTCAATTCGATACCTTAACCTTACCTTCGCTCAAAGGTGGCCTTAACCTCATTAAAGTACACAAAAAATGTGTCACCCTGCTCCTAAATCGCATCAGGAAGGAGTTCCGTACCCGGAGGACCAGTACCATCACAAACCTCATTCAGCGGTGGAAGCCTCATAGCCTTGACCCACCCGTTAATATCGCCGGCATTCCACTTTCTTACCGACATGTGCGACTGTACTACATGGAAATGAGTTACATTCGACACAACATCGTCGATAACGGAAGCCTGACGAACAGGAAGCTTTATGGCCTTCTCACGACAACAAACCACAGGAGTCGTCTCGAAGAAAAACATCCACATACACATTGGAGTATAGTATGGCGGAATGTGCACAGCGACGTGTTACCGTCACGCGTCATAGCCGACTGGTATCTAACAGTCAACGATAAAGTAGCAACGAATGAAAAGCTACATAAAATTGGCCTTCATCCAACGCCCAACTGTGACACATGCGGAAGGGTCGATACGCTTCTTCATAGGTTCACGTGCGGACATGCAGAAGACATTACTACATTTCTTCGTCAACGATTGTCGGTGATAGATCGTACGACGCCCTGTGGTGTAGATCTTTTAGAGATCATTCAGCCACAAAAACTGAGATATCCACGAGCAAAAAACAACGCTGCAACGTGGATCATGGGCCACACAGCATCGTTTATTATGCAGAATAATATTCTTACATAGAAATTGAACACTTTAAAATGAGACAACACTGTGACTACAGGAGGATATTTGGAAATATGCTGAACATCATAATTAACGGTTAAATGCTTCAAATACACTCTTTCGGATCGCAGAGGTTGCCAGTGACCTGTATGTATGAATCCCATTTGCTTCCTGGGACTTTAGTACTTGTCGGAATTTTACGATACTATTCAGATGCTCACCAATGCAGAAGGCATTTTTTCTTTCCCTTTTTCGCTTTCACATTTCCGTTCTCTCGCAGAGCAACCTTCCTTCAATGATGATGTGAAAAAAAAAAAAAAGTGGTCTAGGGTTAGCGTCTTTGATTCATAATCAAAACGTCTTCGGTCCTGGGTTCGATCCACGCCACTGCCTAAATTTTGATAAATAATCAGCATTGGCGGCCGAAGACTTCCGGCATAAGAAGTCAGCCTCATTCTGCCAACGGCCTTGTGAAAGAGGGCGGAGGAGCGGATAGAGGTTCAGGGCACTCTCTACCCCTAGGGGTGGGAAATTGCCCCTAAAGGCGGAAGAATCAGCAATGATCAACGACATGAGGATGCAGAAGGCAATGGAAACCACTGCATTAAAGACACGTAACGTGTATCCACAGGACATGTGGCCTGTAATTGAAGAAGTGTCATGATGATCTCTCCATTGGCAAAAGATTCCGGAATAGTCCCCCATTCGGATCTCCGGGAGGGGACTGCCAAGGTGGAGGTTACCATGAGAAAAAGATTGAATAATCAACGAAAGGATAACGTTCTACGAGTCGGGGCGTGGAATGTCAGAAGCTTGAACGTGGTACGGAAACCAGAAAATCTGAAAAGGGAAATGCAAAGGCTCAATCTAGATATAGTAGGGGTCAGTGAAGTGAAGTGGAAAGAAGACAAGGATTTCTGGTCAGATGAGTATCGGGTAATATCAACAGCAGCAGAAAATGGTATAATAGGTGTAGGATTCGTTATGAATAGGAAGGTAGGGCAGAGGGTGTATTACTGTGAACAGTTCAGTGACCGGGTTGTTCTAATCAGAATTGACAGCAGACCAACACCGATAACGATAGTTCAGGTATACATGCCGACGTCGCAAGCTGAAGATGAACAGATAGAGAAAGTGTATGAGGATATTGAAAGGGTAATGCAGTATGTAAAGGGGGGCGAAAATTTAATAGTCATGGGCGACTGGAATGCAGTTGTAGGGAAAGGAGTAGAATAAAAGGTTACAGGAGAATATGGGCTTGGGTCAAGGAATGAAAGAGGAGAAAGACTAATCGAGTTCTGTAACAAGTTTCAGCTAGTAATAGCGAATACCCTGTTCAAGAATCACAAGAGGAGGAAGTATACTTGGAAAAAACCGGGAGATACGGGAAGATTTCAATTAGATTACATCATGGTCAGACAGAGATTCCGAAATCAGATACTGGATTGTAAGGCGTACCCAGGAGCAGATACAGACTCAGATAACAATATAGCAGTGATGAAGAGTAGGCTGAAGTTCAAGACATTAGTCAGGAAGAATCAATACGCAATGAAGTGGGACACGGAAGTACTAAGGAATGACGAGATACGTTTGAAGTTCGCTAACGCTATAGATACAGCAATAAGGAATAGCGCAGTAGGCAGTACAGTTGAAGAGGAATGGACATCTCTAAAAAGGGCCATCACAGAAGTTGGGAAGGAAAACATAGGTACAAAGAAGGTAGCTGCGAAGAAACCATGGGTAACAGAAGAAATACTTCAGTTGATTGATGAAAGGAGGAAGTACAAACATGTTCCGGGAAAATCAGGAATACAGAAATACAAGTCGCTGAGGAATGAAACAAATAGAAAGTGCAGGGAAGCTAAGACGAAATGGCTGCAGGAAAAATGTGAAGACATCGAAAAAGATATGATTGTCGGAAGGACAGACTCAGCACACAGGAAAGTCAAAACAACCTTTGGTGACATTAAAAGCAACGGTGGTAACATTAAGAGTGCAACGGGAATTCCACTGTTAAATGCAGAGCAGAGAGCAGATAGGTGGAAAGAATACATTGAAAGCCTCCATGAGGGTGAAGATTTGTCTGATGTGATAGAAGAAGAGACAGGAGTCGATTTAGAAGAGATAGGGGATCCAGTATTAGAATCGGAATTTAAAAGAGCTTTGGAGGACTTAAGGTCAAATAAGGCAGAAGGGATAGATAATATTCCATCAGAATTTCTAAAATCATTGGGGGAAGTGGCAACAAAACGACTATTCACGTTGTTGTGTAGAATATATGAGTCTGGCGATATACCATATGACTTTCGGAAAAGCATCATCCACACAATTCCGAAGACTGCAAGAGCTGACAAGTGCGAGAATTATCGCACAATCAGCTTAACAGCTCATGCATCGACGCTGCTTACAAGAATAATATACAGAAGAATGGAAAAGAAAATTGAGAATGCGCTAGGTGACGATCGGTTTGGCTTTAGGAAAAGTAAAGGGACGAGAGAGGCAATTCTGACGTTACGGCTAATAATGGAAGCAAGGCTAAAGAAAAATCAAGACACTTTCATAGGATTTGTCGACCTGGAAAAAGCGTTCGACAATATAAAATGGTGCAAGCTGTTCGAGATTCTGAAAAAAGTAGGGGTAAGCTATAGGGAGAGACGGGTCATATACAATATGTACAACAACCATGAGAGAATAATGAGAGTGGGCGATCAAGAACGAAGTGCTCGTATTAAGAAGGGTGTAAGACAAGACTGTAGCCTTTCGCCCCTACTCTTCAATCTGTACATCGAGGAAGCAATGATGGAAATAAAAGAAAGGTTCAGGAGTGGAATTAAAATACAGGGTGGAAGGATATCAATGATACGATTCGCTGATGACATTGCTATCCTGAGTGAAAGTGAAGAAGAATTAATTAAATGATCTGCTGAACGGAATGAACAGTCTAATGAGTACACAGTATGGTTTGAGAGTAAGTCGGAGAAAGACGAAGGTAATGAGAAGTAGTAGAAATGAGAACAGCGAGAAACTTAACATCAGGATTGATGGTCACGAAGTCATTGAAGGTAATGAATTCTGCTACCTAGGCAGTAAAATAACTAATGACGGACGGAGCAAGGAGGACATCAAAAGCAGACTCACTATGACAAAAAAGGCATTTCTGGCCAAGAGAAGTCTACTAATATCAAATACCGGCCTTAATTTGAGGAAGAAATTTCTGAGGATGTACGTCTGGAGTACAGCATTGTATGGTAGTGAAACATGGACTGTGGGAAAACCGGGACAGAAGAGAATCGAAGCATTTGAGATGTGGTGCTATAGACGAATGTTGAAAATTAGGTGGACTGATAAGGTAAGGAATGAGGAGGTTCTACGCAGAATCGGAGAGGAAAGGAATATGTGGAAAACACTGATAAGGAGAAGGGACAGGATGATAGGACATCTGCTAAGACATGAGGGAGCTGTAGAGGGCAAATACTGTAGAGGAAGACAGAGATTGGAATACGTCAAGCAAATAATTGAGGACGTATGTTGCAAGTGCTACTCTGAGATGAAGAGGTTATCACAGGTAAGGAATTTGTGGCGGGCCGCATCAAACCAGTCAGTAGACTGATGACAAAAAAAAAATTCTAGGGGACTGATGACCACAGCAGTTAAGTCCCATAGTGCTCAGTGCCACTACCAATTACTTAGACTTAATTTTGTCCCAGTATATCACAATGTCTAACAATGTATCTGTTTACGTGACGAAATGTGACTTGCAGCTACAATTGCTTTTTGCATGCGCAATAGTTTTACCACAGTTCCTTGCTTATCTTTCCAAGCTGAATTCAAAATCTATATATTTCTGAACATTACGATATCTTGCTTGTTATGTCACCACATAAAAATATTCGTCCCATCAGTTATTTACCCAATTCAGAAATTCACATCACATTGAAGAAAGTCGTATCAGTTTACTGATCCACATCCAGTTAACATCAACAGTATTTTTAGATACAGTGCACATCACTAATATTAAGCTGAAGTGATTGTGACGCTAAAAATTAGAACAAATACTTGGTCATCATGACGACTGGCAGCAGCTAAGATTAATCTGAAACAAAACCATGGAGTAGTCTAAAAATAAAATAATTTCCAGATAATTTTCATCGTTATTAGTCATAGGGCTTACACGAAGACATTTGCTCGCATCTGATGGCCACATTCTTCCCTGCTTTTATGGTAATATCACCGATCGAAGTTTGGTCCGTTTCATTCAGTGACTTTCGAATCCTTTTTATTCATATTTTTCTAACGATTCCAAGCAGTCCTCAATATGCAAATTTAATTTCCGTCTTCTCCCCCCCCCCCCCCCCCCCGTCTCTTTCTCTCTCTCTCTCTCTGTGTATGTGTGTGTGTGTGTGTGTGTGTGTGTGTGTGTGTGTGTGTGCACGCGCGCGCACGGATGTCTTACATATCGCAATTTCGCGGCGCATGTTGTAAGACCCTTGTACTAATCCTATAGTAATCTGATATCACCTATATTTGAATGCAGTGATCAAGGCTAACACAGCGAACCGGTTCGATCTGTGTTTCTTTTTTTTTTTTTTTTTTTTTTTTTCTAAATCAAATCACGCTTACGATTTCTCAACTCTAACGACTTTGATACCGACAGTAACAAGTAAGTATACTTCCTTAGGTTAGTGAGATCAAAGACTTTGCTTCAAGCACTATTGTGACATACCAGAGAGGCTCTTCTACAAATAGACTGTTTCTCTTACGCGAAAGTATTCCTAGAATTTGATGACGTAACGTATCCCTCACGGAGAAAAAAAATGTTTCCGACTGGAACCCTTCGTGACGTTTTCGGAGAGTGTCGGTTGTGAATGGTTGGACTTAATTGCATGTTACAGACGTTGTGATGGTTCTCATGCACATAAGAATAGCGAGATGATGACACGTACAATACAATTTCCATTACCTGAATCGCATTGTTCAAAACTGTAAACAAAAGGCGTCTGACGGAGGTGAGCGGAATATGCTGCCGAACACTTTGACAAATATTAGCGTAGTCTGGCATAACAGAAGATCGATAGAGCAACTGTCTACATGACAAATTATAATAGTGAGCACTGGTGATGAGAAAACAGTCCAGGTGGGTATTGGGAGAGTTGTAAGTCGAGATCGTGATTTCCTCTAACGTTTTTCATTATTATATTTCAGTATGACGGCACAGTAACATTTAAAGCTTTAGAAAAAAACTTCAGGAGAACAAAAGACAAAGACAGTTTAGCAAGCGTTGATCAAGCAAGTCGGCAGAATTATACCAAGAACTACAGTTTAAGATGGCGAGTATTGTAAAAATGGGAAAATAGTATATACTGAGGGTAGATACAGGAATAATCAAAATGATAAGAGTCACTGTATGGAGGAAATAAAAAGCAGAATATTTAAAGGTAAAAGAGCTTTAGAAAAGGTGAAAGGTGTATTGACAGTCAAATACATTCCAACAAAACTAAGAAAGATATTCAAACTTTTGCCTGGAGTGTAGTATGACATGACAGTGAATCACGGGACAGTCTAAAGACTGACAAAAATACGTACTTGTTCTGAAATGTGCTTGAGGAGAAGTACGCTTGTAGTGAAAGAGCGTGACAAAATGGTGAATAATTAAGTATCTGAACTTCTAGGGATAGGGGAAGAAAGACAATTAGTGGAAATACGAGTAATACGAATAGGGAAAACATCTTGGCTGAGAACATTGCAAAGAAATTGCCTGCAACGAAATGTCATAGGAAGAAATATTGCAGGGAGAAGAAGAAGGAGGCCTGGAATGTTAAATTACATTAAGTGTGGACAAAGTTACCATCAGATTAAAGACAAAAGGAAATTGTGAGCTTCCAGTTGATACATATTGCCAGTCCGATGTACCAAAGCAAGAGGAAAAGTTGTTCCGCATATTTAAAACAGAATCTGTGACGTGTAAAAAGACGCCTTGTGTCAACTCGCTTACGTTTTTAACTGTACACATTGATAGAAAATTTATCTGGAAAAATTATCAAGTAGACCATCTAAAACGTTTAGCATTTTCCATAAGAACAAATAGTTATAAATCAATCTGTTAACAGGCTTCGCATATTTTGATTAATTTATGTCATATAGGATACAATTTAGTGGTGAACTCATTTACAACAGAGTACGAATTGCGGAAAAGAAACTACAACAAGAGTCGCTTTCAAACAGTAGGCTTTGTCTTGTAGGCATCTGCTTAAGATGATGGGAATATCGACAACAACATAAGGTTACATTTATTCAGTGATAAAATTTACTGACAACAATCACTCAGAGTAATATTGACTCAGAGTACTATTGATATTAACAAATATAGCTTAAGGTAAAGCTATTTACATTGCCTTGCTGTGAATCTAACTGGGCCACAGGAATAAGTGAAACACGTAGCAACAAAATCTTTGATAATATACCCACAGAAATACATTGCCAAGCAGACACGTCTTCTTTTGTACTGCAGAGGAACTCTCGAACGTAAATAAGAATATGATAAGCATAAAAACTTTGTAATAGTTTCGTCTGAGTCACACGTTCCGCATCATAGCGTTTATTATGAATGTTTTTATGGAACATATAACTAACTCACTAATTGACTAACTGAGATACTTGCATAATTTCTTCCAGAAATCATATTTTCACCAATTTTTAATTCAACTACTAACGCAATGTTGAATATATTTTGCAGAGATTCTTTCTTGTTGGAGAAGCTGCGAGGTGTCGAGAGCATCAGATGTCGTTATAGCGAAATAATGAGTGACGAAGGCATGACTTCGTTCTGCACGTGTTATAAAATACCAGAAGTGGTCTAAGATAAACGGGAATGCCCAAGCCACAACTGGACGCGCGAAAAGAATATCTGCATTCCTGTTCTAGATACTAGATACTTTAAATAATCATACATAACAGTTGGATAACACGAAACTCGGAATGTGAAATGTTTTTCGCCGAAACTAAAACCTATTGCATATTTTAGTAAACACTTGAGAGGTGACAGCCCTCCAGGAGCAAAATTCATTTGTACTTATACGAGAAAAACTTTTAAACTGAGAATACTGTCACTAGACATGTGATTATCTCATCCCTTCGACCCGAGGAAAAGACCTGGTAGGAGTTTGAAATAATGTCTTTACCTGCAGGCATCAGCAAAATCTGAGCAGAGAACAGTACTATAGAGAACAAAAACAGAATAATAAAAGAGAGAAATTTAATAAAATGGAATGAAATGTAAGATGTGGCGAATAAGTAGTGAATGAACAGAATACGAAATCAGCACTGCAATACTGGCCACGTAGATAAACGTAAATGTCGTGTGACTAGGGCCTCCCGTCGGGTAGACCGTTCGTCGGGTGCAAGTATTTCGATTTCACGGCACTTCGGCGACTTGCGCGTCGATGTGGATGAAATGATGATGATTATGACAACACAACACCCAGTCCCTGAGCGGAGAAAATCTTCGACCCAGCCGGCAATCGAACCCGGGCCCTTAGTATTGACATTCTGTCGCGCTGGCCACTCAGCTACCGGGGGCGGACGCCGCGTAGATGAAACAGTGTAGTTTAAGGAAAAGTCATAATGCTTGTTTCAGGGATTGCTGTCTAAAGCTGTAGGCCCAAGAGCTATACAGATAGAAATTCCAGAAATTTGCAGTCGTTCGAGTTGTAGAAGCTAATCATTTACATTCAGGTTCTCATTTTGCAAGGAATTAACTGCCACATCACTTCCTACGGTCGTATTCTTGCTCAAGAGGGCGTCACACGCATGACACACTTCAGGTTTCTAATAGTTAAAGAGGTCTTTTATGGGTTGAAATATGTATCACATATTTCTTAGAGTTTGGTAAGGCCAATTATGAATTATATATTAGTCAGTCTGGGTTACGTACCAGACAGGATTGAGAGAGGAATTAGAGAGAAGATCAAAAGAAGAGCAGCACGTTTCGTTACAGATCCATTTATTATCCACCAAAACGTCACGGAGAAGATCAGCCAAATCCAGTGGCAGACGCTGCAAGGAAGGCGTTCAGCATCCCGTTATGGTCTACTTTTAAAGTTAGGAGAGCGTGCATTCCTAGAAGCATCAGCCAAAATATTGCTTCCTTCTACATGCCGACCTTGCAGATCTCTCAAAAAGATCGTGAAGATAAAATCAGAGGGATTAGAGCCGACGTGGAGGCTTAACAGCAATCGTTCTCGCGAATCATACGTGACAAGAACAGGAGAAGGAGTAAGAGACGCTGATACAGAAAGTACCCTCCGCCACATGCCGTAAGGTGGCTTGCGGAGTATAGATGTAGATGTAGAAACATGACCATTTTGGGAGAATATACCAGACGGCTCACATTCAGGATACAATCAGTGCAAAACGTCCCGTTTGGCTCGCTCTACAAACACCCTGCGGGTTCGCCACAGTTCAGCTTAGAAATGGGTCGGTCACGTTTTCCTCCCCTGCAGCGAAGTTTCTGTAAACCAGCCTTATGTGCCTAGAGCGCATACAGCCGTCGCCGGCGTGTGCAGCAGCAAACCCTGCGTTGTGGTTTGCCTAAAAGCCACGCTGGAGCAGTGTAGTATTGCGTCCTACTAAAACGAAAGCAGTCCACCTTAGACACAAGGTGATCCTACAACCAAATGCGAAAAAACAAGCCTCTCCTACATCTACATCCACATCCACACTCCGCAAGCCACCTGACGGTGTGTGGCGGAGGGTACCTCGAGTACCTCTATCGGTTCTCCCTTCTATTCCAGTCTCGTATTGTTCGTGAAAAGGATTGTCGGTATGCCTCTGTGTGGGCTCTAATCTCTCTGATTTTATCTCCATGGTCTCTTCGCGACATATACGTAGAGGGAGCAATATACTGCTTGACTCCTCGGTGAAGGTATGTTCTCGAAACTTCAACAAAAGCCCGTACCGAGCTACTGAGCGTCTCTCCTGCAAAGTCTTCCACTGGAGTTTATCTATCATCTCCGTAACGCTTTCGCGATTACTAAATGATCCTGTAACGAAGCGCACTGCTCTCCGTTGGATCCTCTCTATCTCTTCTATCAACCCTATCTGGTACGGATCCCACACTGCTGAGCAGTATTCAACCAGTGGGTGAACAAGCGTACTGTAACCTACTTCCTTTGTTTTCGGATTGCACCAATGAATCTCAGTCTGGCATCTGCTTTACCGACGATCAACTTTATATGATCATTCCATTTTAAATCACTCCTAATGCGTACTCCCAGATAATTTATGGAATTAACTGCTTCCAGTTGCTGACCTGCTATCTTGTAGGTAAATGATAAGGGATCTTTCTTTCTATGTATTCGCAGCACATTACACTTGTCTACATTGAGATTCAATTGCCATTCCCTGCACCATGCGTCAATTCGCTGCAGATCCTCTTGCATTTCAGAACAGTTTTCCATTGTTACAACCTCTCGATATACCACAGCATCATCAGCAAAAAGCCTCAGTGAACTTCCGATGTCACCCACAAGGTCATTTATGTATATTGTGAATAGCAATGGTCCTACGACACTCCCCTGCGGCACACTTGAAATCACTCTTACTTCGGAAGACTTCTCTCCATTGAGAATGAGATGCTGCGTTCTGTTATCTAAGAACTCTTCAATCAAATCACACAATTGGTCTGATAGTCCATATGCTCTTACTTTGTTCATTAAACGACTGTGGGGAACTGTATCGAACGCCTTCCGGAAGTCAAGAAACACGGCATCTACCTGTGAACCCTTGTCTGTGGCCCTCTGAGTCTCGTGGACGAATAGCGCGAGCTGGGTTTCACACGATCGTCTTTTTTCGAAACCCATGCTGATTCCTACAGAGTAGATTTCTAGTCTCCAGAAAAGTCATTATACCCGAACATAATACACTCCTGGAAATGGAAAAAAGAACACATTGACACCGATGTCTCAGACCCACCATACTTGCTCCGGACACTGCGAGAGGGCTGTACAAGCAATGATCACACGCACGGCACAGCGGACACACCAGGAGCCGCGGTGTTGGCCGTCGAATGGCGCTAGCTGCGCAGCATTTGTGCACCGCCGCCGTCAGTGTCAGCCAGTTTGCCGTGGCATACGGAGCTCCATCGCCGTCTTTAACACTGGTAGCATGCCGCGACAGCGTGGACGTGAACCGTATGTGCAGTTGACGGACTTTGAGCGAGGGCGTATAGTGGGCATGCGGGAGGCCGGGTTGACGTACCGCCGAATTGCTCAACACGTGGGGCGTGAGGTCTCCACAGTACATCGATGTTGTCGCCAGTGGTCGGCGGAAGGTGCACGTGCCCGTCGACCTGGGACCGGACCGCAGCGACGCACGGATGCACGCCAAGACCTTAGGATCCTACGCAGTGCCGTAGGGGACCGCACCGCCACTTCCCAGCAAATTAGGGACACTGTTGCTCCTGGGGTATCGGCGAGGACCATTCGCAACCGTCTCCATGAAGCTGGGCTACGGTCCCGCACACCGTTAGGCCGTCTTCCGCTCACGCCCCAACATCGTGCAGCCCGCCTCCAGTGGTGTCGCGACAGGCGTGAATGGAGGGACGAATGGAGACGTGTCGTCTTCAGCGATGAGAGTCGCTTCTGCCTTGGTGCCAATGATGGTCGTATGCGTGTTTGGCGCCGTGCAGGTGAGCGCCACAATCAGGACTGCATACGACCGAGGCACACAGGGCCAACACCCGGCATCATGGTGTGGGGAGCGATTTCCTACAGTGGCCGTACACCACTGGTGATCGTCGAGGGGACACTGAATAATGCACGGTACATCCAAACCGTCATCGAACCCATCGTTCTACCATTCCTAGACCGGCAAGGGAACTTGCTGTTCCAACAGGACAATGCACGTCCGCATGTATCCCGTGCCACCCAACGTGCTCTAGAAGGTGTAAGTCAACTACCCTGGCCAGCAAGATCTCCGGATCTGTCCCCCATTGAGCATGTTTGGAACTGGATGAAGCGTCGTCTCACGCGGTCTGCACGTCCAGCACGAACGCTGGTCCAACTGAGGCGCCAGGTGGAAATGGCATGGCAAGCCGTTCCACAGGACTACATCCAGCATCTCAACGATCGTCTCCATGGGAGAATAGCAGCCTGCATTGCTGCGAAAGGTGGATATACACTGTACTAGTGCCGACATTGTGCATGCTCTGTTGCCTGTGTCTATGTGCCTGTGGTTCTGTCAGTGTGATCATGTGATGTATCTGACCCCAGGAATGTGTCAATAAAGTTTCCCCTTCCTGGGACAATGAATTCACGGTGTTCTTATTTCAATTTCCAGGAGTGTAAGTGTTCAAAATTCTACAATTAATAGACGTTAGCGATATAGGTCTATAGTTCTGAACATCTGTTCGACGTCCCCTCTTGAAAACGGGGATGACCTGTGCCCCTTTCCAATCCTTTGGAACGCTACGCTCTTCTAGAGACCTTCGGTACAACGCTGCAAGAAGAGGGGCAAGTTCCTTCGCGTACTCTGTGTAAAATCGAACTGGTATCCCATCAGGTCCAGCGGCCTTTCCTCTTTTGAGTGATTTTAATTGTTTCTCTATCCCTCTGTCGTCTATTTCGATATCTACCATTTTGTCATCTGTGCGACAACCTAGAGAAGGAACTACAGTGCAGTTTTCCTCTGTGAAACAGCTTTGGAAAAAGACATTTAGTATTTCGGCCTTTAGTCTGTCATCCTCTGTTTCAGTACCATTTTGGTCACAGAGTTTCTGGACATTTTGTTCTGATCCACCTACCGCTTTGACATAAGATCAAAATTTCTTAGGATTTTCTGCCAAGTCAGTACATAGAACCTTACTTTCGAATTCATTGAACCCCTCTCCCATAGCCCTCCTCACACTACATTTCGCTTCACGTAATTTTTGTTTGTCTGCAAGGCTTTGGCTATGTTTATGTTTGCTGTGAAGTTCCCTTTGCTTCCGCAGCAATTTTCTAACTCTGTTGTTGTACCACAGTGCGTCTTTTCCATCTCTTACGATCTTTCTTGGCACATACTCATCTAACACATATTGTACGATGGTTTTGAACTTTGTTCACTGATCCTCAACACTATCTGTACTTGAGACAAAATTTTTGTGTTGAGCCATCAGGTACTCTGAAATCTGCTTTTTGTCACTTTTACTAAACAGAAAAATCTTCCTACCTTTTTTAATATTTCTATTTACGGCTGAAATCATCGATGCAGTAACCGCTTTATGATCGCTGATTCCCTGTTATGCGTTAACTGTTTCAAATAGTTCGGGTCTGTTTGTCACCAGAAGCTGTAATATGTTATCGCCACGAGTCGGTTCTCTGTTTAACTGCTCAAGGTAGTTTTCAGATAAAAAAATTTCACTGGATTCTTTGTCCCTGCCACCAGTTATGAAGGTTTGAGTCTCCCAGTCTATATCCGGCAAATTCTACGATACCCAACACTTCCGTTGTACGATGCCCAGGAAAAAATAACTTTCGTTGATAAATGTACATAATCTGTCATCTTCTGCCTATTTAGATGCCTGACTTTCTCATTCTCGCCATTGTTTACAATTTCTAAAATCAGTTTAGTTTAGTTGTCTGCATGTCAGCTTTTCCAGCAATTACCGTCCGAAAATTTTTAGCAATTTGAGCGTGAAAATGTTTCAAAATAAACGTACAAGCTTTGTAGCGTTTATTACATTGAATTAACAATTATAAATAATACACTGAAACACCGAAGAAACCAGTATAGGAATGCGTATTCAAATATAGAAATATGTAAAGTGGCAGAATACGGCGTTGCGGTGGGCAACGTCTATATAAGACAATAAATGTCTGGTGCAGTCGTTAGACCGGTTACTGATGCTACAATGGCTGGTTATCAAGATTTAAGTGAGTTTGAACTTGGTGTTATAGTAGGTGCGCGAGCGATGGGACACAGCATCTCCGAGGTAGCGATGAAGTGGGGATTTTCCCGTACGACCATTTCTCGAGTGTACCGTGAATATCAGGAATCAGGTGAAACATCAAATCTCCGACATCGTTGCGGCCGGAGAAACATCCTCCAACAACGGGGCCAACGACGACTGAAGAGAATCGTTGAACGTGACAGATATGCCAATTTCTCAATGCTTGGCCATCAGCGTGCGAACCATTCAACGAAACATCGTCGATATGGGCTTTCGGAACCGAAGGCCCACTCGCGTACCCTTGATGACTGCACGACACAAAACTTTACGCCTCGCCTGGGCCCGTCAACACCGACGTTGGTCTGTTTATCACTAGAAACATGTTGCCTGGTCGGACGAGTCTCGTTTCAAATTTTATCGAGCGAATGAACGTGTACGGGTATGGGGACAGCCTCATGAATCCATGGACCCTGCATGTCAGCAGGGGGCTATTCGAGCTGGTTGGGGCTCTGTAATGGTGTGAGGTGTGTGCAGTTGGAGTGATAAGAGGCCACTCATACGTCTAGATACGACTCTGACAGGTGACACGAACGTAAATATCCTGTCTGGTCACATGCATCCATTCATTTCCATTGTGCATTCCGACGGATTTGGGGAATTCCAGCAGGACAATTCGACAGCCCACACGTCCAGAATTGCTACAGAGTGGCTTCAGGAACACTCTTCTCAGTTTAAACACTTCCGCTGGCCACCAAACACCCCAGACATGGGATGCCGTGCAACGTGCTATTCAGAAGAGATCTCCATCCCCTCGTACTCTTACGGATTTTTTGACAGCCCTGCAGGATTCATGGTGTCAGTTCCCTCCAGCACTACTTTAGACATTAGTCGAGTCCATGCAACGTCGTGTTGTGCCACTTCTGCGTGCTCGCGAGGGCCGTGCACGATATTAGGCAGATGTACTTTTTGTTTTTTTTTGGTTCTTCAGTGTATATCAAATGATATAGGAACTAAGTATTCACTGTGAGTACCATCCACCACACATCACGTCGATAGGCAAAGTTCTGCTGGTAGCGGAGGCACATACACATGATGCTTTGTCAACGCACAAAGGTACAAACTGCATGGCGTCAGACCGTGTGTGAACTTGGAGGTCATGCAAGACAAGCTCTATCCTCTGGCCCCTTGCGGCCAGTCCAGCGGTCGGGTACAACGTCGTTTAACCAGTCGCGTACTGAGTTATGCCAGTGGGACGGCGGTCAAATAAACTTCTGTGGTTCAGCTTCTCCCATTTGAGGACAGGTATTTATGACCACCTGATGCGCACGTAGTTTGTTCATATTTCCACTTAGGTGAAATGTCGATTCATCACTGAAGACGACACGATCCATGAAACCTTCATCGTCATGCAGCAAAGTTGGCACGTTTCAGAAGTAGTCTGTACTCTCTAGAGCTTGTAACAAATAAAAACGATAAGGATGTAGTTGTAAGAGTCTCCTTAAAAGTCTCCACATAGACAGACTGGAATTGCTCATTCGCGACTAGCCTTCTGAACAGATTTATTGTGGCTACGTGTGAAAGACTCTCACTCCTTCAACACATTCTTCAGTCACTCTTATTCTTCCCATACTCTTCCCCTTGCGCTCAGTTACACAAACAAAACTATCTGAGCTGCTCTTTCATTCGATGTATTATTTATAATTCTAAGTTGAATGTAATAAATTCTTCAAAGCCTTAAATCCCATGTATTCATTTTGAAACGCGCTGTCCCACAATTTTTGTATTATCAGAGTCCCGTTTCGCCGGATGTCTTGAATACAACGTACGCCACTGCCGAGTGGCTTGCGCTATTTATTCTTATTCTTGAATGCCTGCGATGGTAAGCAGATTCAGTTGTCTACACCACAACGACGATTCTTTCTAGGATTTCTAATTACCGTAGCTTCAACCCAAGTGATTAGAACTAGAACGCCAGTCAACGAGTCAGTAAATTAAAATAAATATTACCCTGTGAGAGAAATTGTCACAACATGAGGAGTGGATCAGTCCTGCAATGATGGCCGCGATCAAATGGGCTTTTGACGTCTACAAGCGACTATCATCGCCATTTACTGATCGTATAAATGTAATACTTGGGTTGAGGCCATAAAGAAGCCGCTAAATACCATAGGGTCTGAATGAGATCTCACATTCCTGACAACTGCTACAAACCGCGATGGTGAATCACGAAACAATGTTACTTACTGCATCGTTTCCACCTACATCTACATTTACAAGCATACTCTGCTAGTTACCGTAAAGTGCCTTATGGAGGATACTTCAAGTTTTATTTCTATTCTATTCACGTACTGAGTTAAGCAAAATGGCTGTGCATATATTCGATACGCATCCTAATCTCTCTTATCTTGCTTTCATGCTCCTTTCGCGTGTGCAGTGATGGAAACAGAATTATCGCGCAGTCTTCCTCGAATATCGACTCAAAATTTTGCCCAACAGTGCCTTGAAAGCCGAAACTGGCCTGTAAGGCGTGTCAATGAATTTTTAGTTTTTCGCAAAAGTTTGCAGTCCCTGTAGGTTTTATCCTTCAACAGGGTTCCGCGAGAATAGGGAAGGAAGAAAATAAGGTTAGGGTTTAGCGTCGCAACCGACGATGAGGTCATTAGAGCACAAGTTCGGATTGGGGAAGGAAATCGGCAGCAACTATACCGGTGTTCACTTTAAGCGATTAAGGGTAATCACTGAAAACGTAGGTCTAGGTAGTCAAGCAGTGATTTGAACCGTCGGCCTCCCGCATACGACTCCAGATATCACTGTGCCACCTCGCTCATTGGGAGAATAACATCGCCATTCTTCCAAAGATTCATATCCAAGTTTCCTGAGAATCGTTGATGAAATTTCTTATGTGCTATACTGTTATTTTACGTTTTTAGCCGCGCGTCTATGAATTCGTTAAATGCCTGTCAACAGGACTACTTGATACAGACTCCCAACGCTGGAGAAATAATCTAGGATTCGTCACTGTAATTTCTTGTAACCGGTTTCTTTTACCACTCTGCCTTTTTCCTGGCACCTTTCCTATTTCGTTTCTTTGGGGCATGCTCGATGCTAATTTCTTTTCTGTTGAATGTTCGCATTTCAGCACAACGTACTCGGTTCTATTAGTAAAAACTTAATCAAACCAATAGCATATCTGGGTGTACATATATGGTAAGCAAACCAATGTGAGCGCATGACACGGGGTACTTTCCCCCTGTACCACAAACGTACCTCCGTGCGCACTGTAATTATTCTAATCTTGCCTCCACGCTCCCTACGGGAAAGATACGTGTGGTGTTGCAGGGTATCCTTTCTCGAAACTTTGTAACTGCTCTGTCGAGTGACGGTTAGTTATAATCTTTCTGTGTCTAGCAATTCAGGTTGCTAACGTCCGTGACGCTCTCTCATGGAACAAACAAATCTGCGAACATTCGTGCTGTCGTTTCTTGCACACATTCAATATTCCGTATTTGTCCTAATTTGTATAGGACCCACACATTGCACAGTTTTACGTTCCTGAACATTTAAAGCGAGTTCCGATCCTTTACCTCACTTTGAAATCTTACCAAGATTTGACTGAATATTTGCGCAAGTTTTTTGAGTGAGTGCTTCATTATACATAACAGAACTATCTGCAAAATATGTGGGGTTAATATTAGTACTGTCTGTCATGTCGTTAACAGCAAGGGTACCAATACAATTCACTGCGCCTGATGTTATTTCTACGTCTGTCGATGACTCTCTATCCATGGTAACATGCTAGTAAAGTAAAGTCGTATGGAAATTTTGGCTGGCAGACTTCACGGGGGACGTTCAGCCGCCTAGTCGGAAAGGGTTTTCTTGTTCCGCACATAATAGCCTCTTTCGATATGGGTCTGTGAGCGTAGGGCGTTAGATTTATTTGTGGAGCATAGGTAAGTGTAATGGAGACAACTACAGTGTGGCGTTATGTTGCAGTTCTGTAACTGTGATGATGGTAGTGGTGGTAATGAGAGAAGAGAAAAGGAGAAACCCAGTGGAGGCACACTGCCTACTCCTCTCGAATTATACTTAGGGGACCGTCGGGCTTGACGTTCCCACCCGACGTACGGATCATCAACAAGTTTCACACTTCCTTCGTTCGTGAGACACTGCAGAGAGGTTTGGACTCTAATCCGTGACACGGTCGCAAAGACTGATTGTCAGTAACCTTACGGCACCACCTCTCTGACCCGTGCCAGTCAAATACTAGCAGTGAAAATTTCATCCAGTACCAGGATTCAGACTGGCTTACCCCTAAGTAGAGCTCCACCGCAAAGGCGTGTGTTAGCGACCCCGGCAGCTGAGGCTGGTTGGTAACATACCGCGTTCTTCCTACCAAGAAATCCTCTAGACACCAGTAAAGACGGCAAGACAAGTACTATACTTAGAAACTGTGTCTTTGTCTTGGGGCAGAGTAACTCATGGCACAAAATTACCCGCACTGAAATTACCCACACTGCCTTCATCCAGTATTAGAGAGTGAGAGCGCTTAGTGACCTCGATCAAACTTTACACTCGATTTCAGACTTTTGAAATTTTTTCTCGCTGAAACCCTCCATAAAATAATGAAAGGAAAAAAGTTTAGCACTTATTAAATTTTCGCTGTCCATACGGTAATGCTTCAACATTAGGCATGACGTTTCAATTTATTATGTCTTTACTAATAATTCTATTCGCAACGCAGTTTTCTGACAGTGTCCATACATATCACTCAATATACCTGCAAACTTATGTCATTGTACGACACATAATTCAACATATATAACCTCATAAACATTAAGATGCATAAAAGCTAGTTGTTGCTTAAAATCTTGCCCAACTTAGCCAGACCATACTCATGAAGTGTTTCGTAACGAAAGTACTTCTAACAAAAGTTAACCAGAAATTCAAACATTTTCGAAACTGAAGCTCACTTACATCAAATACCTAACATATTAACTCTTCGGTAAAGTAATCAGTGTTTGCAGCTGTTTTATACATGTGAGATCGACTCTTTACAGAATTGGGGATGAGGGGTTTACTGGATTATTACTAGCCATTTTGCTCCTGTGGAAATGCACAGACGTCCTGCTCCGCTGTTCTCGAGTATTCTGGACGTGTATAAGCGCGTCACGCAGGTTCTTCTACAGATCTATTGATGTCTAGATGCATCCTGAGTCGCCGATCTCTTACTACTGCGGACGAGTTGCTTCCATATGAAACGTCCCCTTAGAAAAATTAGTGAGTTACTGTGCTGATAAACCTCTTACGTTATTTGATTTTCAAACAGCTGAGCAAAACTAAACGTACTCAGACATTTCTCTCTTTACTTATTCTGATCATCACTAAACTGACACACAATATTTTTAGCGCAACGCAATCTGACTTTCAATAATCCCCACAAAAGAATGGCCCTGACTAACAATAACCTATAACTTTCATGAATCCCTTACCTCACAAAAATCTTCGTTACTCAAACTACTGCAATACAGCGAGCGCCACTACTGTCAGCTAAATAAAAGATTCTAACTACTGAAGGCACTAACTACTGATAGGCATAGTTAGCAAATGAAAGATTTTGATAGAGAACAAACAATGTATTTACCTTAATAGTGTTCAAAAGTCATTATATATATATATATATCAGTTCATGATATCCAGTATTACAAATTTACTCTTTCTGGCGGACACCCGTCCAGATCGTCCGCTCTCAAAATTCTGCCATCTCTCTCCCCACATCCACCACTGCTGGCGCCTCACCTCCAACTGCCCAACGCTACGCACTGTTCACATCCAACTGCCCAATAGTACAATAGCGACTATTGGAACAATGCCAACCAGCCACAGACTTCACACAGCACAGTCAGTGATTTTCATACAGAGCGCTACGTGGCGTTACCAACATAAAAACCTAAACAGCCTACTTACACATATTTCGATGAATGAAACAGTTACAAGTGTATATCACCCAAAATACGTGCCTCTTCGCGTGCTGTCATTTCTAAAAGGCCGGTTTTGAAATCTTGAACCGTTTAAGAAGGATGACTACTCTTATAACCCCATAACTGCCGATTTGCGGGGACGGAAGTAGGCGCGTCGTGCTCGACAGTCTGTCGGATTTGAAAATCAGTAACTCGAGAATGAAATGAATTATAGTTCTGCTCTAAGTTTTAAATAAAATTTCGATACATTATCTAAATTTTATAGACTGGAAAAAACAATAATAACTACAGTTCATGCAAAGCCTTTTGCCTCTGCAAAGTTTTTAAAATAACGTACAATGTTTTACTTAATCTGATAACTGCAGTAGCTGCGACTAATAAGGGAAAAGAAATTCAGTTCTTCATCGAGCGAAGATACCAGACTGTAAGATGTGTAAAAATCAGTTTTTTTTCAAGGAATATGTATCTTAAAACCGGATGATAAGTAATTCACAGCGGCCGGAAAGCCGTCTCGCAGCACAGATGGCAACAATTGACGAGCAGTACAGTGACAACAAAGCCGCACTCTGCACACAATGCCGAGAACACGTATGTAGTAGTGAAGTCTTAAGACCTGGCGCAGTGTCGGACGCGTTTGGAATCCGGGCGTCAGGAGTAGGGTCTGGCCACAGGTAATTGCCGCGACACCGGGGCCCGCCACGTGCATTATGTAGAGCAGCGGCGGCAGACGGGCCGCGGCGGCTCTGCCCACGCGGCCTGCATCGGCGGCCCGGCCTTGCTCCTGACCTCTGGCTAACTGCTCGCCCCGCATACCGGCCCACGTGCGCTGACCCACTCTGCCGACACACGTCTGGCTGACAGACCAGCTGCACGGCTGTGCAGCGACAGTTACAAGTTCATGGGAAGAACACCGAAGAAACTTCCAACCTCCCATCGACGCCGCATTTATTACAGGCAGACTTCTAGCTCAGTTGTACGAGAATGATCGAGAAATGGACAGTAGGGCTGCGGATAAAATATCGATATGCATGTCGACGATATTTTGCCCTCTTTATCTCGATATCAAAACTACAATATACAGGGTGATACAAAAAGGCACGGCCAAACTTTCAGGAAACATTCCTCATACACAAAGAAAGAAAATGCTATGTGGACATGTGTGCGGAAACGCTTACTTTCCATGTTAGAGCTCATTTTATTACTTCTCTTCAAATCACATTAATCATGGAATGGAAACACACAGCAACAGGACGTACCAGCGTGACTTCAAACACTTTGTTACGGGAAATGTTCAAAATGTTCTCCGTTAGCGAGAATACATGCATCCACCCTCCGTCGCATGGAATCCCTGATGGGCTGATGCAGCCCTGGAGAATGGCGTATTGTATCACAGCCGTCCACAATACGAGCACGAAGAGTCTCTACATTTGGTACCGGGGTTGCGTAGACAAGAGCTTTCAAATGTCCCCATAAATGAAAGTCAAAAGGGTTGAGGTCAGGAGAGCGTGGAGGCCATGGAATTGATCCGCCTCTACGAATCCATTGGTCACCGAATCTGTTGAGAAGTGTACGAACACTTCGACTGAAATGTGCAGGAGCTCCATCGTGCATGAACCACATGTTGTGTCGTACGTGCAAAGGCACATGTTCTAGCAGCACAGGTAGAGTATCCCGTATGAAATCATGATAACGTGCTCCATTGAGCGTAGGTGGAAGAACATGGGGCCCAGTCAAGACATCACCAACAACGCCTGCCCAAACGTTCACAGAAAATCTGTGTTGATGACGTGATTGCACAATTGCGTGCGGATTCTCGTCAGCCCATACATGTTGATTGTGAAAATTTTCAATTTGATCACGTTGGAATGAAACTAAAATGAGCTCTAACATGGAAATTAAGCGTTTCCGGACACATGTCCACATAACATCTTTTCTTTACTTGTGTGTGAGGAATGTTTCCTGAAAGTTTGACCGCACTTTTTTGTAACACCCTGTAGACTGCAGATATTTTTCTTTCATATTTTTTTCCCGATCTTCGGTAAATATTTGAGGTTGTTCCATATTTCTAGATTCCCGAAAAGCGTTTGACACGATGCGCCATTGCAGCCTGTTAACAAAGATAGAGAATATGGAACAGGTCCACAGATATGTGAGTGGCCCCAAGACTTTTTAAGTTACAGAATCCAGTATGGTGTCCTCGACGCGAGCATTCATCAGAGACAAGAGTAATGTGAGGAGGGCCCCAAGGAAGTGTGATACGACCACTATTGTTCACTATATACATAAATAATTTGGCGGACAGCGTGGGCAGCACTCTGCGGTCGTTTTGTAATGACGCTGTGGTGTGCGGTTAGGCGTCGAAGATGAGTCACCGTAGGAGGTTATAGGATGTATTAGATAAAGTTTATAGGTGCTGTGGTAAATGCAGCTAGCTCTAAATGTAGAAAAATGCGAATGAGTAGAAAAAACAGACGCGTAATGTTTGGATACAGCATTAGCAGTGTCCTGCTTGACACAGTCATGTCGCCGACCGGAGTGGCCGTGCGGTTCTACGCGCTACAGTCTGTAACCGAGCGACCGCTACGGTCGCGGGTTCGAATCCTGCCTCAGGCATGGATGTATGTGATGTCCTTAGGTTAGTTAGGTTTAATTAGTTCTAAGTTCTAGGCGACTGATGACCTCAGAAGTTAAGTCGCATAGTGCTCAGAGCCATTTGAACCATTTTGACACAGTCATGTCATTTAAATATCTGAGCACAACTTTTCAAGGCGATATGAAATGGAACGACCATGAGAGGTCATGGTAGGGAAGGCAAATCGTCGCCTTCGTCTTATTGGGAGAATTTTAGGAAAGTGTGCCAGGACGCTGGTTCGATCTATTCCTCAGTATTGCCCAAGAGTTTGGGATCCGTACCAGATCGAATTAAAGGAAGACATCGAGTCAATTCAGTGGCGGGCTGCTAGAATTGTTACCGATGAGTTTGAAGAACACGCAAGAGTTATGGAGATTCCTGAATCGAAGGCGACGTTGTTTACGACGAAAACTACTGAGGAAATTTAGAGAATCGGTATTTGAAGCTGACTGCCGAACAGTTCTCAAATGGTCCAAATGGCTCTGAGCACTATGGGACTTAAGTTCTGAGGTCATCAGTCCCCTAGAACTTAGAACTACTTAAACCTAACTAACCTAAGGACATCACGCACATCCATGCCCGAGGCAGGATTCGAAGCTGCGAGCGTAGCGGTCGCGCGGTCCCACACTGTAGCGCCTAGAACCGCTCGGCCACTACGGCAGGCCCGAACAGTTCTACCGCCGCCAACATACATTACGCATAAAGACCACGAATATAAGATACGAGAAATTAAGGGGTTGGGTTGGGTTGTTTGGGGAAAGAGACCAAATAGCAAGATCATCAGTCTCATCGGATTAGGGAAGGGCGAGGAAGGAAGTCGGCCGTGCCCTTTCAAAGGAACCATCCCGGCATTCGGCTGGAGGGATTTAGGGAAATCAGGATGGCCGGACGCGGAACTGAACCGTCGTCCTCCCGAATACGAGTCCAGTGTGCTAACCACTGCGCCACCTCGCTCGGTGAGAACTTAAGGCTCCTACGGAGGCATATAGATAGTCGTTTTTCTCCCACTCTTGTTTACGAGTGGAACAGGATAGGAAATGACTATTAGTTGTACAGGGTAGCCTATGCCACACGCCAAACGGTAGCCTGCGGAGTATCTGTGTAGATGTAGCTGTAGAACTTTCCGTCGCGGCCACTCTACTTGTCCACTCTCTTGAACATTTGTGTGATTATGTTGCGGTGACATTTTGCAGGAGCGGCCACGCGATGCGCCCGTCGACGCTGTTCTCGTCGTGCGTGCTGGTGGCGTTCGTGTACCTGCTGGTGTGGGCCGTCGAGGAGGCGATGGGCGCCGGCGTCGCGGCCGCAGCGGAGGGCACGGGCCGCATCGCCTTCCACGGCGACGCCGCGCCGGACCTGCTGGTGTCCGCCCCCGACACCGCAGACGACGCCTCCCCCTCCGCCCCCGCCGCGGACGTCGACCTCACCGCCCCCGAGCACGTGCGCGCCGCCTACCGCCAGCACTACGACGGCGACTACACTCTCGACTTCGGCTACCACAACTACGACCGCATGACCAAATTCCTGCGGATGACCTCCGTCAAGTTCCCGACGCTCACCGCTCTTTACTCCATCGGGAAGTCTGTGCAAAGTAAGTACTTCGCTTACACTCATTTACTTGGTCCTTTCAGTGCGTTACAATGGCAGGAAACGTTTCTGGTATTTTATGGCTCAACCCATTTGTTTATTATCAGTTATGGATTGCGTTCGATAGCCCCCTTGGGTCGTAGTTTACGGACTGACTGTAGTAGACGTTCGACAGCGATGTTACACGAGTCAGTGCGACACACTAGGTATCAATGTGCTTCACTGGTCATTAGTATCATCTCTGTTCGTGGTAATTCTCCATTCTCTCCTGTCTTCTGCCATCCTCCTCAGGTCCGCGTAATTTCCGCATCCCTTGATGTCGTCAGTCATCTTGTATTTCCTCCTTCCTCATTCCCACGTCAACGAATGTCCCATTCAGTTCTTCTTGCTTTCTGTCCGCCCCCGGTAGCTAAGTGATGTCTCGGTCCGGCACACAGTTGTAATTACGCTAGGGGCCCGGGTTCGATTCCCGGCAGGGCACTAGGTCTTGTGTGTCCTTCATCATCATTTTCGGTCAGAGGGCTGCGTGCTCTCTGTAATAAAAAAACTGAGTTAAGGATTCAACGATCAGCTTGAACGGATGTCTTGTGACGTCCGCCCAGACCTAATGCAACAAACTATAACGAACAAAATGAAAAAAAAGTGGTCAGCGCGACAGAATGTCAATCCTAAGAGCTCGGGTTCGATTCCCGGCTGGGTCGGAGATTTTCTCTGTTCAGGGACTGGGTGCTGTGTTGTCCTAATCATCATCATTTCATCCCCATCGACGCGCAAGTCACCGAAGTGTCGTCAAATCGAATGACTTGCACCTGGCGAACGGTCTATCCGACGGGAGGCCTAGTCACACGACTTTTTTTTTTAAATTCTTTCTTTATCGCATATCCTGCTGCAGTCTTCTCCCGTCACCAACCCCTTCCAACACTCTCTCGTTACTCACTCGTTCCCTCCAACTTCTTTCTGTCCAGTCTCACCACATCCGCACTTCAAATGTTACTAGCCTTTTTTGCTTTCTCCTCTCGTCTCAGCGTCCATGTTTGTGTCCACAGAGTGCAACACCACAGACAACACACTTGGCTAGTGTTTTCCTCAGACTTTTATCCACTTTGCCTCATAATAATCCCCTGTTTCTATAGAATGCCTCCTTCACTGTACTAATCCGAGTATTCACTTCATGATGGCATCTCAAATATTCATTAATAGTGCTTCCAAGTTATTTAAATGCTCTTACTTGGATGATAAAATTTTTTCTTAGTATTTGCCAGTCCCTTTTTTACCGAACACCATACTCTCGGTTTTTGCTGTATTTTTTCTCATCCCATATTCCACAAAAGCTTCATTCAAATCTTTCAGCATTTTGTTTACAGTTCTTTCGCTTTCTGTCAGTAATACCATGTCATCAGCAAATCTAATACTTTATATTCTCTTTGCACCATTACATAGTCCTCTTTCTCCTTCTAAGTATTTGGCGGTAATTTCTTCTAAGTTAAGTGGACCAGTAAAATAGAGAGGCACAACCTTATCTAACACCCCTTCCAATGCTTATTCCTACAGACATTTCATTTCCAATCCATACCCTTACTTCTTTTGTTAATATAGATTCTGCACCAATCACACCTGTTTCCAATGTACTCCCTTCTTCTTCCATATACCCATCGGCCTGTTCCATCGTACACTGTCAAAAGCTTTTTTTACTTGTAACTTCATCTAACAGCAATGGAGCAACGAATGAGAAAATTTTCCTGTTCCCTAGCAACTGCACTGCGGCAGGGAGAGAAAAATGGTTTTAATGAACTCTGAAGGTACTGAAAAAGAGCAGATGGAGTATAACAGAAGGGCCTGCAATTTCAGATAATCGAAAAATCTAGTTGTTAATACCAGAACGGATAACGTACCAGTAACACCACCCCCAATCCATCTCCAGATTATTTGAAGACTCGAACTCCCATTTATAAAACAGTTTCAAACGTCTGATTATTTTACAGTTGAGTTACTCTGGATGATTATAGTACGGGAAATTTCCGTGGAGTTTTAAGAAAAGCTCGTTTTTCAAACATCTCAATGTTTATGACGTCATATTTCGTGAACTATGCGCCGTACAACTTTATAATTTAGCAGTTGCATTCATAATTTTGCAGTTATATTCAGTGGACTATGTGGATACTGTCTGAGGAATATGTTACGAATAGGGTTTATAGCAAAGTAGCAATAAAATTAAACATCATTCCTGGAATATTATTGCCTGAACAACGGAAGTGTACGGAGCGGTAAACTTTTCGTCGTTTCATTATTTTTTGGGACGCGCCAGCGAGGAAAAGTTTCTAAAAGATTTGATATTCGGCGTAAATTTTGTTAGAACTCGCTGTGTGCTCTTATTCTCAAATACAGGGTGAATACAGTAGCAGTACTTTTCGCTGTGAGTGACACTGCCTTAAGACGTATACATAGTTTCTCTGATAGTCAAGTTGTTGTGTTAAATGTTTACCATAAGATTATATGTCATTATGAGTAGATTATTACAGCATTTTAAAGTCGGTCGATAATTGTATGAAGTGCTGAAAATCTAATTTTTGTTTCACCTCGAAGGAGTTCGACAGGCAACCTGCAGCTGCGATCGGGTGAGCGCTTTAGCTGTTTGCTGATGTCGACGGTTGTTATGGTTGGGGTAATGAACGGATACTTCGAGAAAAAGCAAAATAGTAGTAAAGCTTTCATTATCACTTCGAAAAAATGTAATTACATAAATATTTTTTATTTGCATGCAGGTGTACGTCTGCAGTCCCGAAATCCACACATCACACTAACTTAGCACGCCTTTGAGGATCCTTGTCAGAGCGGTGTAGCCTGTCCATAAAGTACGATATCGTGCGTTAATTCGTCTTGACAGCAGGCAGAAGTGCTGCAGCTGTGTCAGGTCAATACAGTTGACTTCTTTGCACTTCTGGATTGGCGTGACACGTCTGCAGCACCCTCGCTGTTGCCGAAAGCGAATTAGCGTACGGTATTCCACCTACCCCTCGTAGAGGGAAAAAATGTCTATCATCATTTGAGTTAAATACAGTTATTGGAAGAAAACCGTACCACCATTAGTGCCTTCTAAACTTAAAGAGTAGTGATAAAGTTTTAGTTACCACATCGAAAACTAACGTTACGTCATAGTTTTTTGTTTATTCGCAATTACGTAACAGCTAAAACCGATTAAATACTATTTTAAATGACGGAGATGAGTCTATACCACGACTCATCGAATCCATTTACCTAGGAATCTCTGTATTTGTGTACATAGGGCTTTTGAATGTTTTCGCAACATGAATACTATGTTAAATACAATCAAATACTCGCATCCTCTGGATGTATACCTTTTTAGATACAGTAGTACATACTCTGCATTAGATGCTTTAAAGATGTTGTACGCTTGCAAACTGACGAACCGCGTGGCTTGTTATCCGATCGATATTACATATGCTAAGTACAACAAACTTCTATACCATCGGTCGTCAAACTGCGGCCTGGATTAAGTGTGCATGCGGCCCGCGGTTCTCAGTCGTATTTTATAATAATAGACACCCAGTAGCCGGCCGCGGTGGTCTAGCGGTTCTGGCGCTGCAGTCCGGAACCGCGGGACTGCTACGGTCGCAGGTTCGAATCCTGCCTCGGGCATGGGTGTGTGTGATGTCCTTAGGTTAGTTAGGTTTAAGTAGTTCTAAGTTCTAGGGGACTTATGACCTAAGATGTTGAGTCCCATAGTGCTCAGAGCCATTTTTTGATAGACACCCAGTAACTAATAACCGAATAGAAAAATGTCAGCTAACATTAAGAGCTAGTTAAGAGCACTCAGTAGCAAAGCCCAGTTTAAAGCAACAAACCGCTATTTCCCCATTCTGTGTATAACTCACGATATACTGATACAAACTGTAACAGACGTCGGTACGATCATGTTCTGCAAGTATGTTGGCATTTCGGTCAGCGGACAACCATGCCAATAATTACATCAGGGCACGTATCAAACAGGGTAACGTTGGCCGGGTAGTCCCACATCGCAATCGCTGTGTATACAAACGTTAGAGTATGGCACAGAGAAGACTCCGTCCAGACTCTCTCCGATGGGAGGCAATAGGAAGAATGGAAACAGGACACTCGCAAACTGATGTGGCTCTATAGCTTAATGTAAGTCGTTCTGTTGTTTCTCGGATGACGCGACATTTTACAGAGACACAAGCTCCATCCCGAAGACCAGAGAAAGGCCGACAACGTGTAACATCAGACAGAGAGGACCGTTCTTTGACAGAAAAGGCACGACAGTACCGCCTTAGTACTGAAAAGCAACTGGCATCTGACCGCAACATCCACTGGACGTGTTGTATCGAGGCGAATGGTGTACAGAAGGCTTCGGCAGAGTGGCCTTTATTATCGAAGACCTGCTGTGTGTACCTCTGACGTGTCTTCACAGAAGGAAACGTCTAGAGTGGAGCCCTCAATATGCGACCTGGACGGTGGAACAGTGGGCCAATGTTCTTTTCACAGATGAGTCCCGATATCGTCTAGAGAGTGACTGCCGAGGATTCACATCTGAAGGAAAACTATTTCGGGACCCACACATTGTGGAAATAGACTGGTATCGAGAAGGATACGTAATGATGCGGGCAGGGATTATCTTTACAGCTAGAACACCTCTTCGTAAAACTGTACGGGTTAGTCGTCAATGTTTAACTGCTGTCAGGTGTCGTGCCGAGATCATGTGTCCTCATGTGCTGTTGTCATGAGGTGCTGTTGGCCCAGACTTCGTATTGCTGGATGATAGTGCTCGACCACATAGAGCACGCGTGGTTGATGTTTTCTTGAAAACAGAAGATGCTGCACGCATGGCGAGGCCCCTGCTCGCTCTGCCAATTTGAATCCCGGCATAGAGCATGTCTGGGATGTACTAGGGAGACTGTTTCCATCACGTCCTCGTTCACCAACCATTCTTTAAGATTTGCGAGCAATTCTGCAGGAAGAACAGACGTTACTGCCTCAACATGAGATTGATGACATCCTTCACAGTATGCCCCGTCGTTGTCAAGCCTGTGATGCTGCCATAGGTGGACACAACCCACAATGCACTTTAACGAGTTCTCAGAATTTGCATACAAATCCTTTAAGTTGGAGAAAAACGAAGAAGTTTGTGTCTACCGTTATGCATATTGTAGTTGCTTACATTCTGCATTCTTTACATTGTTTCTGCTTTACTATCACATGTTTATACTGTTCCGTGGCAAAATAACCGCAGCCTTGCAAAATTTCCGATTGTTCCTGTAATTTTGGATACCAGTGTATTTATAGAGACACTAATATCTGAAGGTATGCTTAACTTTAATTGACATTGATGAATTCTGACATTAGCTAAGTACAGTTGGTTACTTGGTTCTGGGGCAGAGGGGTAAGTAGCGCGGTCACTGTAGCGTCAGAGGATGTGACAGGGGGAACGTTTCGTTGTTTGTCTTCCAGTGCTGACAGCTCACGGGCATGTGCGCCTCGTACCGATCAGCTGCTATAGTGTAAATTTCAAATGGAAGAAACATAAATTCATCAGTGCACATTGTAGAGAAGGTCATATTCTAATGCGGGACATATTTGTACCAAGGAACATAAAATCGAATTAAGGCTGTTGTAAATCAGTGTAATCAGTGGAATAAAAATGACATTAAAACATTTAGTAAATATTTGTGATCCTGTCTCACATTTAAATGTGTTATACAGTATCAGTACAATTAGTGCTATTAATCAGTTAATAACCATATCACTCAGGCAACACAACTCTTCGTCAGGCAATTAGGCTCACAATTTTGGGGTCGCTGAGAATGGCAACGATTTGAAAACGAGAACAGTTCCGCAATGCGCCCACTTTTAATGATCAGTTCTTGGGCCTAGGAACCGGCGGCCAACTTTTATTACCCTTACAATAAGATCAATACGTACTAATTTATATAAGTTAACATTTAATAATAAGATCTGTAAGCATGCGGCCCGAGGAGCCGCCCAAAAATGTCAGTATTGGCCCTTGCGTAAAAACGTTTCACGGCAACTGTTCTACACGGAGAGAAAAGCGATATGTTGTTGCATCATTTGATAATGTGATCACTGCGGCCTTTGATATTCCACTATTGCAGTGCAGCCACAGTAAAAATGATGCAGTACGTACACAAATCGCCCTTGTTAAATGTGAATGTTGTTCCATTTTCCAGTGTTAGAACCACTTCACTGAAGTTACTCATAATACACCCACACACTCAAACTAGAGTATTCTCACGCAAAACTGTAGCCACAGCACAAACCTGACCGCTCAGCTACTCAGCATTAAACGAAGATACTTGTCGTGCTTGTGATTACAGTGTTACCAAACTGCACTTCCCTAACTTCCATTTTCTACCGAAATTCTATACAGGTCGAAATTTTTACTGTTAGTATGCAAGGAGTCACACTGTGGCGTCTGAGTGTGCAATTTTGGATTCATGCTATGGATTTCAAAAATGTGAAACAAATTTGACACACATTTGTGCCCATATATAAACCTGTAGCTCTGCAGTGTCATCTGAATCCTGAGCAAGTTATGAAGTATGCAAAAAGTCATGGACAACTTTCAACTTTTTAGTGCGAAAATTGAGCAAATGCTTTTCAAATTTATAATATGGTATGTACTGCGCCTAATTTCTTCATGGAGGCTCAGATTCCTTTTTTTCTGAATTTAGTCTGTGGCAAGAGTCTTGGTTTAAATGAAAAACCGAGGAGTTTTAAAAGTAATATTTATTTCAGTTACAAACAATAATCCAAAAACAAATGAGCTTACGTTCGCACAACATTCTTTCAAAGTTCGGTACTAGATCACGCCTTACTCCTGCTATCGGGCCACATCTTGATCGACCTCCAATCCTACCTCCACATCTTGATCTACCTTGCATGAAGTGTTCCAAATCAACTAAAGGAAGCAATTCGTTTTTGAACATATTTATATGACGTCCTTTCTCATCCACATCGCCATCCCAAGAGTAGTAGGGGTATCTTACTCCTTCAGCATTTTTAAGCAAATGTATGTACCAGATCAGGATGAAAGTGCTCCATGCGTTTCTGAGGAAAGCCTTTTATGCCACCCCTTTTCACCCCCACAGTCAATCATAGGGGTGAAACAGAGAGCTTACTGTCGCAGTATTTTTGTCCAGATATCAATTACTGCGTGCCCTTGTTCAGTAGGAATTGCTTCAGGCATTACAGAGCTATGCTGTTATGTTATTGCCTTTGCACCTTCCCCTTGTCCTCTTCCCTAGACGTGAAATCTCATCGAAACTTTCACCAGTGAGTCAGGCGTTTCTGATACCTGTCGTCGGTGTTATGGTCTTCAGTCCGAAAATTGGTTTATCTATGGATTCTATACTAGTATCGGTAGTTATCGTATATCTTTACTGGTCACGGCTTCTCACCCTCACACCCAACTCTAAAGGTGATAGGGATATAGCGCATCCGTAGTATTTTTATACAAATATACAAATAATATAAACGGTGATACACAGGGTGTTACAAAAAGGTACGGCCAAACTTTCAGGAAACATTCCTCATACACAAATAAAGAAAAGATGTTATGTGGACATGTGTCCGGAAACGCTTAATTTCCATGTTAGAGCTCATTTTAGTTTCGTCAGTATGTACTGTAATTCCTCGATTCACCGCCAGTTGGCCCAATTGTAGGAAGGTAATTTTGACTTCGGTGCTTGTATTGACATGCGATTCATTGCTCTACAGTACTAGCATCAAGCACATCAGTACGTAGCATCAACAGGTTAGTGTTCATCACGAACGTGGTTTTGCAGTCAATGCAATGTTTACAAATGCGGAGTTGGCAGATGCCCATTTGATGTATGGATTAGCAGGGGGCAATCGAGACAGATTTCCAGAACGAAGGTGTCCTGACAGGAAGACTTTCGAAGCAATTGATCGGCGTCTTACGGAGCACGGAACATTCCAGCCTATGACTCGCGAGTGGGGAAGACCTAGAACGACGAGAACACCTGCAATGGACGAGGCAATTCTTCGTGCAGTTGACGATAACCCTAATGTCAGCGTCAGAGAAGTTGCTGCTGTACAAGGTAACGTTGACCACGTCACTGTATGGAGAGTGCTACGGGAGAACCAGTTGTTTCCGTACCATGTACAGCGTGTGCAGGCACTATCAGCAGCTGATTGGCCTCCACGGGTACACTTCTCCGAATGGTTCATCCAACAATGTGTCAATCCACATTTCAGTGCAAATGTTCTCTTTACTGATGAGGCTTCATTCCAACGTGATCAAATTGTAAATTTTTACAATCAATATGTGTGGGCTGACGAGAATCCGCACGCAATTGTGCAATCACGTCATCAACACAGATTTTCTGTGAACGTTCGGGCAGGCATTGTTGGTGATGTCTTGATTGGGCCCCATGTTCTTCCACCTACGCTCAATGGAGACGTTACCATGATTTCATACGGGATACTCTACCTGTGCTGCTAGAACATGTGCCTTCACAAGTACGACATAACATGTGGTTCATGCACGATGGAGCTCCTGCACATTTCAGTCGAAGTGTTTGTACGCTTCTCAACAACAGATTCGGTGACCGATGGATTGGTAGAGGCGGACCAATTCCATGGCCTCCACGCTCTCCTGACCTCAACCCTCTTGACTTTCATTTATGGGGGCATTTGAAAGCTCTTGTCTACACAACCCAGGTACCAAATGTAGAGACTCTTCGTGCTCGTATTGTGGACGGCTGTGATACAATACGCCATTCTCTAGGGCTGCATCAGCGCATCAGGGATTCCATGCGACGGAGGGTGGATGCATGTATCCTCGCTAACGGAGGACATTTTGAACATTTCCTGTAACAAAGTGTTTGAAGTCACGCTGGTACGTTCTGTTGCTGTGTGTTTCCATTCCATGATTAATGTGATTTGAAGAGAAGTAATAAAATGAGCTCTAACATGGAAAGTAAGCGTTTCTTGACACATGTCACGTCACATGTTTTCTTTCTTTGTGTGTGAGGAATGTTTCCTGAAAGTTTGGCCGTACCTTTTTGTAACACCCTGTATGTATGTACAGTATTTGGCTAAAATTCCTCCAGACGTTCTTAAGTTATGCTTCTATGTCACACACTTTTCATCTCAATCATCATCCATACGGTATCTAGGTGCTTCTTCGCCCACAATGCTCCTTTTTGGATATTAAATCATAGGTGTTCCAACTTTGGTTGTAACTGATTAAATGGTTTACATGGAGATGTGGACTGTGCACACATACATCCAATGACTTTTTATAAATGTATAGATACTAACAAACCTGGCAATGCTCCTCAATTGCTAAATACGTGTCGGAATTGAAAGTATGTCCTAATCTTCTCTTTGTCCATCTCCTCTTTCTGCCCTCTCTCTCCGTCCGTCACCTCCACACCCCTCCGTCCACCTCCTCCTCCCCCTCTTCCTCTCCTAACCTCCCCTCCCCCCTCTCTCTGTCCATCTCCTCCTCCTCCTCCACTACGTCCATTTTCTCTCCTCCACCTCTCTCACCACCATTTCTTCCTCTTCGAGTTTATCTCTGTTGTTGAACCTTGTTTATTGGTATTTCAAACGAAACCTTGTTTGGGAATTGAAGCCGCTTAAAATGAATGGATAAATCAACTGGAATCATTGCTATTTTTCTCGTGTATAGCGAAAAATACTGGGTATTTTAGAGGGTTTCAGGAGAGAAATACACTGTGGATGGAAACCTGTGTCCGAAACCGTCACCTACCGTGGCAAGAGAGCTATCTCTCCTCCACCTCTCTCACCACCACCTCTTCCTCTTCCAATTTATCTCTGTTCTTGAGCCTTGTTTATTGGCATTTCAAACGAAACCTTGTTTGTGAATTGAAGTTGCTTAAAATGAATGGATAAATCAACTGGAATCATTGCTATACAAGATGTCAGAGAGACCTTTCCAGCTACTATATCTGTGAGGACAGTAGCTTCACTGACAGTATTTCGCGTTGTTCTAATTTGTGAATGGGTAGGATTATATAGTTTCGGACAGCTCATATTCCACAGTAACAATCTAATCATTTGCGAATACAATTGTTTGTTTAAAATTATATATAACTATAGAGAATACATGCGGTAGAAACCACTTGTCTAAGGTTTTAAACTCCTTGATATCATAGTTAAAACTGACTGTGAGAAAGAAAACGAAATTACTCATTTTCACAACACAACATATTTTTCTCACGGCGTGTTTTAATTTTTAAAAAAACGTGTACGTTTGTGTCTAAAAAATGTATAGCCTATGTCCGTCCAAATATTTATTAGACAATGATGTAAAAATATGAAGCAAAAGGTAAAGAACTTTTCAGTATTTTTTCCCAATTATACAGGGTGATACAAAACGATACTGACAAACTTCGAGAGTTGTAAAGGGTGTCGTGAGGAACAAATTGAGGATAGTAACCCGTGTCCAGAAACGTCATACAACGACGCTACAGAGCGTCGAAGTACATCCGCCGGTACTTGCAACACGGCCAACCCTTCGATAGCAAACGTGACTTTGTATGCCGACGGAACGTCTCGCAACGTTGTTTGTTAGTGATCGCGACTGATTGCCACGATCGACAGATGGAGCTTACTACTGCACAGACAGGCCTTGTCTCCTATGAATGCGATGCTCTCTTGCCACGGTAGGTGACGGTTTCGGACACAGATTTCCATTCACAGTTTATTTCTCTCCTGAAACCCTCTAAAATACCCAATATTTTTCGCTATACACGAGAAAAATGAATTAAGAATGGAAACCTGTGTCCAAAGCACACCGAGGCAACAGCGCATTGCACTCATAGGAGACTCACTGAGTACCAAACAACACTGCGAGAAGTTCCGCCTACGGTCCGCCAGCATACAGTCACGTATGCTGCCGGAGGAGTGACCTAGCGGCAAGCGCAACTGTCTATGACTTCGAAGCTCTATAACATCGTTGGATGCCGTTTCCTGCTGATGACACCCTCTACGACTCTTCCAAGTTTGTCAGTAAAAACATGAATATATGAATGCTTTTATGTGGAATGTGTATTAATAAAATATGCAGCACATGTCTGTCGGAACACTTATTAGGGCATCATGTATTAAATAGGCCAAGAATTTTCTCGCGAGTTTTGGTTATGACGTTAAGCGACGTCTCTTCTTTATACAGTAATACAGCTTATATATATTTTGCAACGTATATCTTAAAAAAGATATAGAATACGTCCGTCTGAACGCACCGTGTAAAAATTTGAAGTAAATCAGTCAATACCTTTTCGATATGTTTGCTACCAACCTTCCCTACTTACATATTTTTTATACATTTACATATCACATACATTAAAAATATGTAGCCTATGATCGTCCTAGCGTTTATTGCGGTACTGTGTTAAAATTTGAAGCAAAACTGTCAAGAACTTTTCGAGATTTTTGGTACTAACAATAAGTAACGACTTATCTTTATACAGGGCCAAATATCTCACGAAATAAGCATCAAACGAAAAAACTACAAAGAACAAAACTCGTCAAGCAAGAAGGGGAAACCAGTTGGCGCTATGGTTGGCCCGCTAGATGACGCTGTCATAGGTCAAACGGATATCAACTGCGTTTTTTAAAATAGGAACACCCATTTTTATTACATATTCGTGTAGGACGTAAAGAAATATGAATGTTTTAGTTGGACCACTTCTTTCGCTTTGTGATAGATGGCGGTGTAATAGTCACAAACATATGGCTCACAATTATAGACGCACAGTTGGTAACAGGTAGGTTTTTTAAATTAAAATATAGAACGTAGGTACGTTTGAACATTTTATTTCGGTTGTTCCAATGTGATACATGTACCTTTGTGAAGTTATCATTTCTGAGAACGCATGCTGTTACAGCGTGATTTCGTGTGCATACCACATTAATGCAATAAATGCTCAAAATGATGCCCGTCATCTCAATGCATTTGGAAATACGTGTAACGACATTCCTCTCAACAGCGAGTAGTTCGCTTTCCGTAATGTTCGCACATGCATTGACAATGCACTGACGCATGTTGTCAGGCGTTGTCAGTGGATCACGATAGCAAATGTCCTTCAACTTTCCCCACAGGAAGAAATCCGGAGACGTCAGATCCGGTGAACATGTGGGCCATGGTATGGTGCTTCGACGACCAGTCCACCTGTCATGAAATTGCTATTCAATACCGCTTCAACCGCACGCGAGCTATGTGCCGGACATCCATTATGTTGGAAGTACATCGCCATTCTGTCATGCAGTGACACATCTTGCAGTAACATCGTGGATTTTCCGTTGCCCATTAGTGCATATTATGCCGGCTTACGTTACCGCTGTTGGTGAATGACGCTTCGTCGCTAAATAGAACCCGTGGAAAAAGTCTGTCATCGTCCCATAATTTCTCTTCTGCCCAGTGGCAGAACTACACGACGTTCAAAGTCGTCGCCATTCAATTCCTGGTGCATAGAAATATGGCACTGGTGCAATCGATGTTGATGTAGCATTCTCAACACCGACGTTTTTGAGATTCCTGATTCTCGCGCAATTTGTCTGCTACTGACGTGCGGATTAGCCGCAACAGCAGCTAAAACACCTACATGGGCATTGTCATTTGTTGCAGGTCGTAGTTGACGTTTCACATGTGGCTCAACACTTCTTGTTTCCTTAAGTAACGTAACTATTCGGCGAACGGTCCGGACACTTGGATGATGTCGTCCAGAATACCGAGCAGCATACATAGCACACGCCCGTTGTGCATTTTGTTCACAATAGCCATACATCAACACGATATCGACCTTTTCCGCAATTGGTAAACGTTCCATTTTAAAAAGGGTAATGTATCACGAAGCAAATACCTTCCGCACTGGGGGAATGTTACGTGATACCACGTACATATACGTTTGTGACTATTACAGCGCCATCTGTCGCAAAGAGTAAAAAGTGGTTCAACTACAACATTCATATTTCTTTACGTACTACACGAATATGTAATAAAAAATGGGGGTTCCTGTTTAAAAAAAACGCAGTTGATATCCGTTTGACCTATGGCAGCCCCATCTAGCGGGCCAACCATAGCGCCATCTGGTTTCCCCCTTAAGCCAGACGAGTTTGTTCTTTGTTGTTTTTTCGTTTGATGCTTATTTCGTGAGATATTTGGCCTGGTCACTATCAGTGGAGCACCCTGTATAATAGTACAGGTATAGGGATACGGATGGATGAAATATAGTATACAAGTTCTGTAATTTCATTTCGGCTTATCGTTTATAGAGAGAATTGCAGGCCCTACGACACAGTTTATCAGATTTCAGTTACCTAGCGAAAGAGGCACAACGTCTGAAACGCATCTCGTAGAGGCGACTATAAATTGTCTGCCCTTTAAAGTTTTCGTTTGTAGTACCACACAGGATTAAGGATCAGCCGAGGTGGACCCCGGGCAAGCACAAGAGTCTCTGCGGGCTGGCAGCCAACAGGTGGCGTGTGTGAGCCGTATGTGGCTCGGCCCATAACGTACGCGCGGGGCGCCGCGGCCGTTAGCCGGGTTGCCTCCCCAGCGCCCGCTTACCTATCTGCTGCCCGTCAGCCAGCAACCAGCTACAAAGCCAACCGAAGATTAATAAATTACGGAATAGATCGAGGGAAAGCCACCTGTTGAACAAAGAGATTCCTTACCTCCTCGGAAGTCCTGGAGCAAATTTGTATTTAAACCGAAAAATTAAGAAGTATTGTGTAGCCTAATACAGGAATATGTCTGACCACCTTCAATTTGCTGATAACACAATTAGTGCGGATTACCTTCGTGTACGAGTGAAAGAAATTAATCTGAAACATTGATATGTTTTAACAAACTTAGACGACAGCTCTACTGATTTAACTTTTGGAAGAGGTCGAGAAGGCTCAACAACGTTTAAGTATCGTTAAATCAGTTTCAGTAAAATACTTTAATAACAAATACACTTCTGCCCATTAAAATTGCTACACCAAAAAGAAATGCAGATGATAAACGGGTATTCATTGGACAAATATATTATACTAGAACTGACATGTGATTACATTTTCACACAATTTGGATGCATAGATCATGAGAAATCAGTACCACGATCAACCACCTCTGGCCGTAATAACGACCTTGATACGCCTCGGTATTGAGTCAAACAGCCGGCCGGTGTGGCCGTGCGGTTCTAAGCGCGTCAGTTTGGAACCGCGTGACCGCTAGGTCGCAGGTTCGAATCCTGCCTCGGGCATGGATGTGTGTGATGTCCTTAGGTTAGTTAGGTTTAAGTAGTTTTAAGTTCTAGGGGACTGATGACCTCAGTAGTAAAGTCCCATAGTGCTCAGAGCCATTTGAACCATTTTTTATTGAGTCAAACAGAGCTTGGACGGCGTGTACAGGTACAGCTGCCCATGCAGCTTCAACACGATACCACAGTTCATCAAGAGTAGTGACTGGCGTATTGTGACGAGCCAGTTGCTCGGCCACCATTGTCCAGATGTTTTCAATTGGTGAGAGATCTGAAGAATGGGCTGGCCGGGGCAGCAGTCTAATATTTTCTGTACCCAGAAAGGCCCGTACAGGACCTGCAACATGCGGTCGTGCATTCTCCTGCTGAAATGTAGGGTTTCGCAGGGATCGAATGAAGGGTAGAGCCACGGGTAGTAACACATCTGAAATGTAACGTCCACTGTTCAAAGTGCAGCCAATGCGAACAAGAGCTGACCGAGACGTGTAACTAATGGCACCCCATACCATCACGCCGGGTGATACGCCAGTATGGCGATGACGAATACACGCTTCCAATGTGCATTCACCGCGATGTCGCCAAACACGGATGCGACCATCATGATGCTGTAAACAGAATCTGGATTCATCCGAAAAAATGACGTTTTGCCATTCGTGCACCCAGGTTCGTCGTTGAGTACACCATCGCAGGCGCTCCTGTCTGTGATGCAGCTTCAAGGGCGACCGCAGCCATGGTCTCCGAGCTGATAGTCCATGCTGCTGCAAACGTCGTCGAACGGTTCGTGCAGATGGTTGTTGTCTTGCAAACGTCCCCATCTATTGACTCAGGGATCGAGACGTGCCTGCACGATCTGCTACAGCCATGCGGATAAGATGCCTGTCATCTCGACTGCTAGCTATACGAGGCTGTTAGAATCCAGCACGGCGTTCCGTATTACCTCCTGCGCCCACCGATTCCATATTCTGCTAACAGTCATTGGATCTCGACCAATGCGAGCAGCAATGTCGCGATACGATAAACCGCAGTCGCGATAGGCTACAATCCGACCTTTATAAAAGTCGGAAACGTGATGGTATACATTTCTCCTCCTTACACGAGGCATCACAACAACGTTTCACCAGGCAACGCCGGTCAACTGCTGTTTGTGTATTCGAAATCGGTTGGAAACTTTCCTCATGTCAGCACGTTGTAGGTGTCGCCACCGGCGCCAACCTAGTGTGAATGCTCTGAAAAGCTAATCATTTGCGTATCACATTATCTTCTTCCTGTCGGTTAAATTTCGCGTCTGCAGCAGGTCATCTTCGTGGTGTAGCAATTTTAATGTCCAGTAGTGTATATTGAGAGTAAACCAAAGAAAACGAAGTTAATGAAGAGCAGCATAAATGAATCAGCGACACTCTTAACATGAAAATTGTGGACCATGAAGTAGTGCAAATTATGTTCGTCTACGAGTAAAAGACATTAATCTGAAACAATTATATGTTTTAGCAAACGTAGACGACAGTTCTACGGTTTTAACTTTTGGAAGAGATCGAGAAAGCTCTACAACGTTTAAATATCATTTCTTCAGTTTCAGTAAAACACTGTAATAGTAAATGTTTATCTTTAGAAGATATCCTTACCCGTATGTGGACGATAACACACGATATAATTCCGGAACACACTGAATAATAAACTGTTCTATACATCGAATAATAGTACTGCTGTTGTCGCAACTATTTATAGTTCTTTTGCTGGATAATTGTTCTACTCAGAAAGGTTCTCAGCCTAACATGACAGTCAAATATCACTTGTTACGTTTAACTCTGAATTCAAGTACACTGTTCTAACCAAAGACACTACCTCACTGTTGGATCTGAACTGCGATGAGGCTGCTGCTGTCACAGTGGGCGAGCGGCGCTGCGCTCTGGCGTAAGTAGACTTGCAATGCAGCGGAGTAAGGGACATCTCGAGGGCGTGTCTTTGCCGGCGTCTCCCCATTCGTGCTACTCGTGGCAGCGACTGTTTTTGACCTGCGGTTTCGTCGTGAGGCACCAACTTTACCGTGGGACCCTACTCTTCGGACGACGCCACAGAAACTAGTCCTGAAAATAAATTATAGGAAAAGTAAAATAATATTAGGATAGACTGGTAAGGTTTTTTAGACGACATGGCGATTTTTTGTGAGAACATTCAAAAATACAAAAATAAGTAGAAACTGCAGGCGTCCAAAAATCATTTGAAAAAATGAAGTACATGACTAGCAACAACTGGCCACCCAAAATTCTAAAAATTAAATTACGGAATTATCGAGAGAGGTTCTCAATCCAAATATTTAGGCTAAACAATTCAGGAGACGAAATTCGTGGCCAAAAAATTGATGTCTATAACAAAACAAGTATCTCAAAATACGCAAAATTGGACACTACAACAAAGTCATCAAACTAGAGTGCCTTTATGGGGTTGAAACACGCGTTTCAAACGGAAGGAGAGACATTGAATCAATCGAAAAGCGCCGGCCGCGGTGGTCTCGCGGTTAAGGCGCTCAGTCCGGAACCGCGCGACTGCTACGGTCGCAGGTTCGAATCCTGCTTCGGGCATGGATGTGTGTGATGTCCTTAGGTTAGTTAGGTTTAAGTAGTTCTAAGTTCTAGGGGACTGATGACCACAGAAGTTAAGTCCCATAGCGCTCAGAGCCATTTGAACCAATCGAAAAGCAATGTCGAAAAGTCATCATGAAAATGTTACGTTCAAATTATATGAAAAAGGAACACACAGACTATGAGCAAATAAAGAAGTTGAGAAGTATACAGACATTTACTCGGATATGAATAAAACGCAGACTAAAATCCTGTGGGCATATTAACCAAATTAATTAGACAGGTTGCGAAATATTACGAAAGTCGCAGTAAAGCTAAAACTGAAAGAAAATATAGATCGGTGCAGTTCCGGTAGACCTCGGAAAACAGGTATCGGCGAGAAAAAATTTTACGCAGCAAATTCGCGTTTGGTCAGCTGGCCTGGAAGAAAAACCCAAGATGCCCAGAACAGCTTGCTCTGGCGTGAGGAAAAGAGGCCATTCTGAGAGAGTGAAAGTAGTATGGCAGAAATAAACGCTAAAATAAAACTGAAAATGCCTTCACTATTTCATCTCTCAGAGTTACTCATTCTTCTTCTACTGTATTTCTTTCCCCCGTTCTTGTCAATCGTTTCCTAATTCTCTGAAATTCTCTACATCTGGCTCTTTCAGTTTATCCAGGTACCATCTACTGCAGTTTCTTCAGTTTTAACCTACAGTTCATAACCAATAGATTGTGGTCAAAGCCCAAATCTGTACGTGGAAGTGTCTTACAATTTAAAATCTGGTTCCTAAATCTCTGTCTAACCATTATACAGGATGAGTCACTAACTATTGCCACCTACAATAACTCCGAAAGTATGATAGTAGCTGAAAAGTCTGTGGGACAAATGTTGCATGGTACAACGGGGGCTATAATATGACGCTGCTTTTTTTTGTTTTCTAGGTGGGGTCACTTCAGAGATATGAAGGCCAACTTTGTTTTTTTAAATGAGATGCTATAGTTTGCTACTTATTTTCTGATAGCGGCTATCGACACGAATCCAATGTTGAGTAACAGTAAGGTTTTTGAAGGTCATCGAAGGTCAAAAAAGTGGTATGAACGTCCATTTACAGAAGGTCTTCGAAGTGATGACCATCGGTATCAGTGCAGTGATGCAATCTTCTTATCATGGATTGAGTGGCTTCCCTTATCACTTCGGCACTTATCGAAGAACATGCTCTGACAATTCTCCCTCGTATATCGTGAAAATAGTAAATATTCGCCGAGTACGACCTATCTATCAAATGTGCCATTGACATGTAAACATCATTCGACAGTTTCGCAATACAACACTAACAGGAACGGTAATATTAGTATCGTCGAATCAAGCAAATGTCTATGATGTATTCCTTCGAAGAACAAGTCGATTTGCTTCTCATTTACAGAGAATTCCAACGAAATTCAGTGAGAGCTAGAGACTTATACGCTGAAAGATATCCTCAACATACTCACCCTAAACTTCGTACATTTAAATATGTGCGTTAGTTCGCGTCAAATCTCAAGGGAATCTGGCATGAACCAGAGTAGTGTTGTTCGTGTTTTGCATCGCATTAAATATCATCCTTACCATATCAGTCTTCACCCAGAATTAAGTCGTACGGATTGTATGCATCACATTGAATTCTGCCGATGGGCTCAACATCAGATTCAGAGGGATGACACATTTTTTAATTTAATTTTATTTACTGACAAGGCTACACTCACGAACCATGGAAAAATTAATTTGCATAACGTGCGTTAATGGGCAACTGAAAATCCATGTTGGCTGCGGCAAGTTGCACAGCAAAACCCGTGGTTGTTGAATGTATCTGGAGGACAGAATTATAGGCCCCTATTTCATCGAAGGAAATCTTAATGGTAGGACCACTTTCCTGCAAGAAACATTAGGCCTGTTATTTGAAGAAATACCTTTAGAAACAAAGAACTGAATGTGGTATCAACACGATGGGCGTCCGGCGCATTTTTCGCTGACGGCTAGAAATGAGTTGCAGAGACAATTTTCCAATCGTAGGATTGGACGCGGAGATGTGTCATAGCCAGCTCGTTCGCCAGACTTGAGGCCTCTGGATTTTTTTTTTGTAGGGATTCGCAAAAGACATTGTTTATAAAGACGTTCCAGCAACACCTGTAGATATGCGAGAGAGAATTGTCAGAGCATGAGCTTCGATAAGTACCGACGTGATAAGGAATACCACTCAATCCATGATAAGAAGGTTGCAGCACTGCATTGATACCAATTGTCATCACTTCGAACACCGTCTGTAAATGGACGTTCATGCCACCTTCGTGACCTTCGTTGACCCTCGAAGACCTTACTGCTACACATCATTGGATTCGTCTCGACAGCCGCTATCAGAAAATAAGTACCAAACTACAGCATACCAGTTAAAAAAACAAAGTTGACCTTCATATCTTTGAAGCGACCCCACCTAGCAACAAAGAACCAGCGTCATAGTATGGCCCCCGTTGTCCCATGCAACTTTTGTCCCACAAACCTTTCAGCTACTATCATACTTTCGGAGTTATTCTTGGTGGCAATGGTTAGTGACTCACCCTGTACAATATATCTGAAACCTTCAAGTGTCTCCAGGCTTCTTTCACGTATACAACCTTCTTTCATGATTATTAAACCAAGTGTTAGCTATGATTTCAAGATCAATAGGACGACAAATGATTTCGCTCCCATTTTCCTAAGTTTGAAGCCCGATTCCACACTGTATCGTGGTAGAGCTTCTATAAAATAAGTTATGGGTCTCACTCTTTAAACACAAAATGTAACCTATCTACCTATTTTTAAATTTTTTCCTAATATCTCCAGTACAAATAATTCATCATAAGGTGCAGATTCAAAACGTGAGAAAAGTTCTAGAGTTTTTCTGTTATTTGCACATCAAACTGTGTATTGTAGTAGCACAGTCTATTTCAGCAACACGGACATAGCATCAACTATTGAGAACCTTTAGTGAAAGATTTTTGTGTTGAATATACGTGTACGCTGCAAAACTAGATTCAAAGGAGATACAGTGTGCTACAAACACAATTTTCATGTTGATACGGACAGGGATAATTGTCGGCATTGTCCAAAACCTTGAAAAAATCAGAGAAGAAAGAGTCAGTTTACGAGAGACATTTTCTCTTTCTACAAGATAAATTCCTCCTCATAAAAGCCTTACGACACCTGAAACAGTTTAAAGATTATATTGTAAAAGGAGAATCTTAAATTACTGCCTTAATCTAAACAAGTCTCTTACAGCTGACAATCTGCAACACTAAAACCAAGTTTCTGAGTATCGTACCGCGTCATAATATGAAAAAGCTGTACTGGAGAAACCAACGTTCCGGCCACTCTCACAGAGGACTTCTTCCGGGTAGACTGATGTTTTTTACTTTACTAAGTGGCACGATTCCCAGAAAACTCTTATGTCAACAGACTTTGGCCGCGGAATCCTACTTAGTTATAAGAATTATTAGGTATTTAACAGAGAACATGCACGGACTACACGAAAATATTATGTATCGGCTGTTATAGATTACACTTAGAAGAAAAGTTAATCTCTTAAACGGAAAAGCAAGAGTGCACGAAAGAATTGATAATGGCACTAAGGAACGTTAATTGAGGACAAAAGAAATAAGTTCTAAGTACAGGCAATAGGCAACATTAGTGTCAAGATGTATAGAATTAAGCTGTTGATCTACATGAAAATGTTGTCTATAATTGAAAATAGTAATAGAGCGTTCGTAACAGTTAATGGTGAGCGAGATCTTGGTTCGATTGTGTAAACATTCTTGTATGTATGTAATTTTATGGTTGTCTCTATGAGCCATGAGTGTGCACTCGCGTTTGTGTATTTGTGTGTGTGTGTGTGTGTGTGTGTGTGTGTTTTGAGAGAGAGAGAGAGTGGGGGGGAGGAAGGAGAGGATGGATTGAAACACAGAGAAAAAGAGAGAACTGGGGGAGCGACAGAGAGACAGAAACAGGGAGAAGTGTACATATATACATAAAATGAGCACATGCGTAAACACACTAGCAGTTGTGCACGCTGAAGCAATGTTAAAGAAAAAGAGATGGATATGGAGACGAGAACTGATAGAAGAACTCAGAAAGAGAAAACAGAGAAGTTATATTGAAACCGCAAATACTTTGATCCATAAAATTGGAATTTGTTTATAATATCCTGAGGCAGTTGTAAAAATTGATTATTTTCAAGCAAATGTGAATGGTCAAAGGAGATTTGAATAATAGGTGTTTGAGAAACGGTTTGGAGTTCCAGAATTGCCCTGGTCACCAAGGAAAGCCACCCGAAAACGATGGACTGAACGTGGCGATTGAAATTATGTTTAAATTAATTCAGGGATAAAGATGTCAATTACGCTACATAAAACTTAATAGTGCAGAGATAAGAGGCTATGTCACGGCTTACTGTGTTTGCCAGACCCTGGTGGCATGTTTCAGCGTTGTCACTTCAGTTCGACTTGTGCCATTACGAAATAAATAAGGCTATACCACCATCCTTTTCCATCAATGAAGACCAGAGTTTTTTAATTCATTTTCTTCTGATCTAAAGGTGTACCACGAACCGAAATTCATAGACGTTCAGAACAACACGGGAGCAATGTTTTACCACGGTGAAGTGCTTACAGAACACAGTGGCAGAACAAGCATGAAGCACGGAATCAAAACAACTCGGACCTCCAGCCAAAAAGAAATTTTGCAGGAAAAGTGACACACAGATTTTCGGGACGAACGAGGTCCGTTTAAGAAATATAACGTGGTAAAGAAGTCACCAGTAAACGGTCAATGTTCCAGTGATACGCTTTGCAACGAGATGAAGTGCGTAATTCGAAAGAAACGCTGAGATCTGTTGTCAACCGACGTTCTTGTTTTACATGACAACGTACCTTCCTATTTCGCCACCCGCGCCATTCAAACTCTTCAGAATATGTATTTCGCGAAATTTGTGTGGGCCTCTTCAAGATGTATCGATTCACTTGTGACGAAGACGTCAAGGATGCTGCGCACGCGTGGTTTCTTGCTCAACCGAATTTTTTTTTCTGTGTGTTGGAAAGCTTGTCCAACGATGGACCGTGCTGGAGAATGACGCCTTTGAAAATTTTGACTACCTCTCCTTTTCGTACTGGCTATCTTCGGACAACGATATTTCAACTAGACATTTCTTTTTCTTTGCACCTGGGATTTAACTTCGGTTCAGTATTCCCACACTTGTTGCAAGTGTTCTTCCTTCTTCGCTTCAGTCCATATTGTACCAGTTTTGACTTTCTTGGAAACCAAGTTATTCATTGAGTTTATGCTTCAGCACATTGCCTTTATACACTGACGGAAAAAAGATCACAACACTAAAAAATTGTTAATGCAGAGAAGCGAATTTCGGAAATACATAGTTAAGTGATTAACACTGCAAGATCACAGGATAATGTAAGCGCGAGATAAGCCATTTCGAATGTAAAATGCTAATCGGTGTAATGGCTAGAATGCAGAATGCAAGCATGAAAATGTCAAACATTTTGTTGTACAAATGTGGATGTTAGTTTCTGAGACATAGTTCCATGCTTGTTGCACTCGGACGGTCAATATAGCGACGGTTAATGCGGATTGTAGATAATTCTCGTATTGTCGTTCGGTGTTGACTCATATGGGCTCGACTGGAGACAGGCCTGGAGATTGAGCAGGCCAAGGACATGTCGACACATTGTAGAGCATGTTTTGTTACGACAGCGAAATGTGGGCGAGCATTATTCTTTTGGAAAAAAACCCAGGAATGCAGTTTATCAACGGTAGCATAATAGGTCGAATCTCCAGTTTATTGTACAATTTTGCGGTGCTGGTGTATGGGATAACCACGATAGTGCTCCTGCTGACATACGAAATCGCACCCTGTACCATAACTTGAGGTGTAGATTCAGTGTGCCTGGCACGCAGACATGTTGTTTGCAAACCCTCAACTGGTTTCCCTGTAACAGAGAAGCAGCCATCACTGGCACCGAAGCAGAACCAGCTTTCATCAGCAAACACAGCAAATCACCATCTTGCGGAGCAATGAGTTCTCGCTTGACATCAATGAAGTGGGGTCAGTAGAATGCACGCTACATGGCATCTGGCTCGGAGCTTTTCTCGAAGTAAGCAATTTGTAAAGTTCGTTGTGTCACTGTGGTGCCAACTGCCACTCACATTACAGCTGCAGATGCAGTACGATGCGCCACAGCCGTATGCAGAACACGACTGTCTTTACTCCCGGTAGTGCTACGTCGCTGTCGGGAGCCCGGTCTTCTTGCGATCGTACATTCTCAGACCACCGCTGTCAGCAATCATAAACAGTGGCTACATTATCGCCAATTCTTTCTGCTATATCGCAGAAGAAACGTACATATTCTCGTAGCCCTCTTACACGACCTCGTTCAGATTTAGTGAGGTGTTGATAAAGGCGTCTTTGTCGCCTTAAAAACGTTCATGACTGACTTCAACTCACCGCGACCAATCTCAAAGGTAATTGACGTCCACGACCGTTATAGCGTTTATTTATAGCTAGCATGATTCGCATCCTCGTGGTGGCGTTGCTAGCACCACTCTTATGCAGCTGTCGCGAAATGTTAATCGAAACTATCTTTCAGATGTAGAAACACGTCTACCATCTTTCGTTTATGCCGCACAACTCCTTGGTGTTGCAATCTTTTTACCGTCAGTGTAGATAACCTCCAGTGTTATAACCACTACTTGCAGGTCTTTTTCTACCTCTGTGAACCACGCCTTCTTGATTTTATTGCTTAGAAATTACGGAAGATCCGATTTGTCAACCATGTATAACTTAGACGCGCAATAGCATAGAGTACAAGCCTCCGCCTGTGAATTGTGTCTGTGATCTTTTCTACCGTTGTATATAGCTTGTCTTTTGAATTCACCATTTTCTTCGATCGAGCCTAGGATTTTCCTCAAGATGTGTCTCTCTGTTATTTAAAATGTCTCGATGAGGCTGTAACCTCCCCCTCACTTGTTGTTGTTGTTGTGGTCTTCAGTCCTGAGACTGGTTTGATGCAGCTCTCCATGCTACTCTATCCTGTGCAAGCTTTTTCATCTCCCGGTACCTACTGCAACCTACATCCTTCTGAATCTGCTTAGTGTATTCATCTCTTGGTCTCCCTCTACGATTTTTACCCTCCACGCTGCCCTCCAATACTAAATTGGTGATCCCTTGATGCCTCAGAACATGTCCTACCAACCGATCCCTTCTTCTGGTCAAGTTGTGCCACAAACTTCTCTTCTCCCCAATCCTATTCAATACTTCCTCATTAGTTATGTGATCTACCCATCTAATCTTCAGCATTCTTCTGTAGCACCACATTTCCTCCCCCCTCACTTATCGGCCTTAATGACAGTGAAAAATTGAACCGCGTGCACCTAATGGAAATTTGGGAAAAGCAATCGTCATCGAAGTTAATTTGTCGGTAAAGAGGGAGGAAAGGGTTACATCTAAATGAAAGGAAAAATGCAAATGAAATTGGTGAAAATTAATTTTGAGAAAAGGGTAAAATTAATACAGAAAGTAAATGTGCGGTCGTTACGTTAACAATTAATTGGCGTTAATTAGATATTTGAGATTTGGGGAAAATTACGGTCGCCACTCCTATGGACAACTACTATAATAACTGAAAGTGAAAGATTAATGCACATATAATTAGCACTAAAAGCGTGGCAACTGAAGGTTGACACGTGCTGTGTGAAAACTGAATGTTTGTCAGAAGTAATAAGTTTCGCTACAATCTGACTTAATTTAGCAAAAGAATTAATAAAACCGGAAAATTGAAAGTTAATTTAGTGACAGAAATTAATAGTGAACTTTGTTTCTGAAGCATTACGAAATTCAATAAAATAAGGTTAGTCTTGGGCTACCTCAACAATCACTTCAAAAGCTACTTAAATCTATGCAATTTAGAAATAAGACATTTAACTTTGAATTTGAATTAAATGATTCTGAACAATTAACAATAGTAAAATTTAGTACGTACCAAGCTGAGCTGCAGTCACAGGTAAGCTAAAATATGGTAACAAAACTCGCACTCTTAATTTATGCTTGTGTAACCTAAATGTTGTAGCCAGCTATGAATACTTCAACTGAACTTTGAAATTAAAGCAGTGGAATGGAATGATATTACTTTAATGCTGGCGTATGAATTTCAACGACTCTCGGGTTCATTCCAGAAAAGGGAGGGACCCTGCTTGGTAATGCAATTAGGACAATGAGCAACAAAGGTTCGTGCTAAGTTGCTGTATTTTTGTGATGCAACAGTTTGAAAAGCTGAGGTCTGCCATACAGTTCTAAAACTTTACGTGCTTTTAGTCTCCCTTGTTGGTTGATTGAAGGTTTGCAGTCGGCGATCGGGGAGGTGGCGACAGTCACTCATTGCCGGCCGTCGCTGTCCCAGTAGCTGGATGTTGGCGCGCCTTCTTCTCGACACGGTCACCAGGCGAAACGGGCTCGTGATGTGCGCCACCTAATGCTTCCCGTCCGCGACACCGTGTCAGAAACTATCATAGCAAGTCGAGCGCAATTACATGCTGCCAAACCCCGAAAGCGCGGCAACTCGCGGGAGCGTCAGACAACACACATGCTCCACCGTCCTACTCCAGCCAGACTCCATCTGCCCGCGCTCCATGCGTCAGAGTTAACACTACCAAAGATCCTAAACACTTTGGTTTTCCACATGACCTATCGATGTAATCGTTCGATATCATAGTTTTCCCTAGGCCAGACCCAGCGTAAAAATACAAATAATATTTACAAAACAAACCAATTATACATCGACACATACCAATTACAATATATAAAGACACAGAAATGTCATACCTTCAGGTAACAAAAAAAGGAAAAAAAATTTTAGTACAATAGATGGAAATAGGAGGATATGCATTTCCGGCGTTACAAGGCATTTTCTTCTTACACCATGGTATTCTGTGACATACAGAGCCTGCGGTTCAGCAATGTCCTACCTTGGAATTACCTGATATTGATTTCTCCTTATAGGCAACTGTCGTTAGTTGATCTGATCCGTGATATAAAGGTGTCTAAATTACAATGAATTGAAAACCCTTAGCTGCTTACAAGCCTTGACATACGTCAACAGGGACAGATGAAAAAGTGTGCCTCGACCGGGACTCAAACCCTGGAATCTCCTGCTTACATGGCAGACGCACTATCCATCTGAGGACACAGAGGATAGTGAGACAGCTGGCACACCTCCCGCGAAACCCACATTCTCAACGTATTGTCCAGCACTACATTCGTAGTGCCCCCGCCCATTATACTCATTACTCGCGGCGCGTTGCCGATTCCCGTAAGAGTTCGGGCACTGTTTGTGCATCCGCACAGAAAAAGAAGATGGTCAAGTGGCCGGTGAACCATATAAAGGCGTCTTTCACAGAAGAGAGGTCGCTACTATCCACTGTCCTAGATGTTTGAACTTCTCCATCCATTCGAGTTCCCCTCCTTCCGCCTCTAATTCTCTACGTTGCGACTTGATATTTGCAACAAATTTATTTTATATGGAGTCCCGTCACTGCTGCTTTTTTTGTGTTTAAAATGCTGTGCAGATACGTTTTGACTTATCCCGGTAGATGCCACTTTTGCATTGTGTTGGACCGTCTGGGAGATTACTGGGCTACGTCTGAAGCAGGAAACGCGTATCAGATGACTGGGGTCGGCGCTTGCGGCCGGCGGGCAGATGTGTGGAGGCTGGGAATCCTTGCGGCTGACCGGGCCACCGCGAACATCCTGTTGGCAGCCCGCGAGGCCGCCGCGCTGCTGGTTCCGCCGGCACACACCGTGCATAGTAAACTGTCGCAACTAGCGCTTTGCGCTCTCATTACTGGCGTGTGTCTCAGTTTAGTCGGCCATCCCAGAGAACAGAGCAGGAGCGGATACTTTCTTCAGTACTTTCCATTGGATACCACTACAGGATATAGTGACCGTTTCAGTAACGTCCCACTGGAGAGTCAGGGACTTTGCAGCTAAATACCAGGCAAGCTCGCTGCTGCTACGGTCGGAGGTTCGAGTCCTTCCTCGGGCATGGATGTGTGTGATGTCCTTAGGTTAGTTAGGTTTAAGTAGTGCTAAGTCTAGGGGACTGATGACCTCAGATGTTAAGTCCCATAGTGCTTAGAGCCATTTGAACCATTTGAAGAACGGCTGTCAACATGCTTCATCACTTGCCCTGATCACTCTTACCTTCTTCTCGTCATCCTTATGCGAGATATACTACGGTGGACGTCGAATTTTCGCACAATCTTCCTCGAAAACCGATTTCTTCTATTTCTCCATCAGTATTTCGAAAAAATAACGTCGCCTTTCTTCCAGGGTTTCCCATTGAAGTTTTTCGAGACTTCTTTTACACAGTATGCTATGCAAACTCCTTACGATCTTAGCAGAGCGTCTATGGTTATGTCCGATGTGTGCTATCCAAACACTGGAACAACAATCTAGAATCTGTAGCACTACTGACGTGCATGTAATTTCCTTTTTTCATCCCATTTCGTATCTTTTCAGAGTATTACCCTAAAATAGTTATACAGATGTTTACCACTAGTTTGTAATTGAACACCATCACGTTCTTTCTTTTTGGTGCAGGCCTTCTCTTGCATTTTTTTTTTGTTTTACGTTTAAATAGAACTATTATTCGTTTCACCTAACGGGAATTTTGAGATCGTAGTTTTTTGCTGTGTCGTTATTAAACAAGTGTTTCATAGATCTGTTGCCGCGTTGGTTTTATTAATGTTGAGCTTTCGGCTACTTCCTCCGTCATCGTTATGAGATTAGATTTCAGTATCCTATCAAAATGAGTAACAAGAACTTTAACCGGGACAGTGACTACACTCTTAGTGGTACATAGAAACGGAAATTTGCTGCCGAAAGGCAGCAGATAAACCAATTTGATTTTCCACCTCTAAAGAAATCAGCATTGCATGTTCTTCAGTCGTTGACATCAACACAACCTGCAGAAGCATATCAAAATTCTATGACTTCGTGAGGTCTCCATGATATATTTCCGGCAACCAAAGTAGCTAACGGAATACTGAAAATTAATCTCCAGCATATGACGCCGGAGGAAGTCATCGAAAGCTTGAGACTGACAAATATAACGCAATAAGAACTCCGTGAAGCATTTATTCAAATGAGAATTTTGTTCAAGTCCTTCTGATAATGCTGCTGACCCTGTGTGATAAATCGGTTATGTATACTGGGAACATTAGAAGTCCCGTTACTTTTCTTTGAGGAACGCCTGACGTTTCTTTTGTTTTTGTTGAGCATTTGCCACCCAGTTTATCGTACTATTAGTAAAAAAAGCCTCAAACTAATCATACATCTATGATCAGACTGGGCATCATTGTACACTGACGAAAAAAGTCGCAACGTCAAAATATAATTAATGAAGAGTAACGAAATTTTGGGAGTACATTCGTCTAGGTAATGTACTTAAGTGATCAACTCTGCAAGAACGCAGGTTGATATAAGTGCGAGACAAGCCGTTGCATATATCAAATACTGGTACATTAATAACCAGCGTAATCGACAGAATGTTGAATTCAAGCATGCAAACGTACGTGCATTTTGTTGTACAGGTGCTGGATGTCAGTTTCTGGGATGGCGTTTCATGTCTGTTGCACTTGGTCGATCAATATACGGGCGGTTGTGGATGACGCTGGCGTTATCGTTCGGTGATGGCCCATACGTGCTCGGTTGGAGACAGATCTGGTGATCTAGCAGACCAAGGGAACGTGTCGACCCTCTGTAGAGCATGTTGGATTACAACGGCGGTATGTGGGCGATCATTAACATGTTGGAAAAAAACTCTGGAATGCTGTTCATCAGTTGCAGCACAACAGGTCGAATCTCCAGACTGACGTACAAATTTGCGGCCAGTGTGCGTGGGGTAACCATGAGAGTACTCCTGTTGTGATACGAATTCGCACCCCAGACCTTAATTCCAGGTGAAGGTGCAGTGTGTCTAGCACATAGACAGGTTGGTTGCAAGTCCTCAACTGGCCTCCTTCTAACCTCCACGAGGCATTCACTTCACCAGCTTTCATCGGAAAACACCCTGCCCTCCAATAAGCTCTCGTTTGACACCACTGAAGTCGCCAATGTCGTTGGTTTGGGGTCAGTGGAATGCACGTTAAGGGCTTTCGCTACCGGGCTGTCCTTGTAATAATCGTTGTGTCACTGCGCTGCCAACTGCTGCTCAAATTGCAGCTGCAGATACAGAACGATGCACCAGAGCCACATGCCGAACACGATGGTCTTCTCTCTCAGGAGTGCCACGTGACCGTCGGAACCTCGGTCTTCTTGCGATTGTACATTCTCGTGACCACCCTTGCCAGCAATGACATTCCTGCCAAGCCTTTCTGCATTATCAGAGAAGGAACATCCAGCTTCTCCTAGCCCTATTACACGACCTCCTTCTAATTCAGTGAGGTGTTGATCATGGCGTTTTTGTAACCTTATGGACATTCGTGATTAACATCAAATCACATCGTCGAATCTCAAAGGTAACCAACGCTCATGGTCGTTTCAAAGTGTGTTTTGAGGCAAACCTGATTTTCATCCCCATAGCGACGCTAGTAGCTCCGCTCTTATGCCACTGAGGCAAACCTGATTTTCATCCCCATAGCGACGCTAGTAGCTCCGCTCTTATGCCACTGGTGCGAAATTGGAATAGACATCATATTTCAGATGTAGAAGCACACCTATCAGCTTTCGTTTATGTCGCTGCACGTTTTTTTCCGTCAGTGTATTTCAGTTAATGGTAACATTTGTGGGACATTCTAGAACGTCTCCCTTAACTCTAGGAAGGAATCTATTTTTTCAGCTGCGGTTATCATTTGGAAGATACCGCGTGCCTTATGAAACCGTGCTTGTATAAACTTATTTCTTCTTCGTGGTTATCCGTAAGGTATAGTATGGCATCCGGTTGACGACGACTTCGTTCGAGAGAGGAGCGACTTAGGGACGAGCCGGTGAGTCAAGGCCGGTCGGCTGTGAATCGTTATCGGCGGAAGCCAACGCCTCAGATCTTCCCGTCGGAAGTGTGGGGCTTGGCGGTCGCTATTGGTCACATATGGCTCTCGGGACACGTTCTGCCAGCCATCGTTAAGGTCGGGGCTCTCTGAGGACCACATCGACAACAGGAGTAGCAGGCTAGCCCCGCTGCGCGTTTGTAATAGGAGACCGCCCCGCCACTGGCGTAATTCGCTGTCGTGGCGGCCATATGACGCAGGTCGACCGTAGCCTCCGAAACCTCCAGCTGCTCGCAAACAGTTGCTACGACCTCCTTACAGCCATCACGATCCCACGATCCCCAGTCACGTCTACTATAGTTGAGTCAGCGTAAGTTGATTCCTGACAGGTGGCACTGCTGTTGCCAGATTCCAACTACATCTACGTCTACATCATACTCCGCAAGCCAGCCAATGGTGTGTGACGGGGCGTACTTTCGGTACCACTATCTGATCCCTCCAAACCTTTTCCACTTGCGAATAGTGCGTGGGAAGAAAGATTGTCGATAAGCCTCTGTATTGGATCTAATTTCTCGAGTTTTCTCCTCGCGGTCAATACGCGAGATGTATGTGGAGGGGAAGTAATATGTTGTCTGACTCCTCCTGAAAAGTGCTGTCCCGAAATTTCGATATCTCTGGATTTGGATTACTACTCAGGTTCGTGGAAATCATGTACAAGTAATATTTAATTACCACGAGTAAATGGAACAATCAGTAAAGCGGGAGACTTAGAATTAAAAATAAATTAAAATCATATAAGAACGTAGGCTTCAGCGGCCGGTGTCATAGTGATTAAAATTCTTCTGAGTATTATGCCGCGTCATTGCTAAAAACTAACAACAATAATAAACTAAAACCGACGTTACGGCCGAATTGCAACGGCCTTCCTCAGGGCACGACTGGTTTTGCATGGGGATAGGTGCTTCTATTTATTACAGACTATCGATGTCTGACGTCACGGTTGTAAAACTTTTAATTGGCCCTCTTATATGACTGGCCAGCCATGACGTAAGGGAAGATGGAAAGAAAGAGGCCTTTGGTGGATGTCCATGTCGTCAACGATTGGTAGCTGTCCGCCAATCAGCGTTCGGCTTCTGGTCGGCAAGTTTTCCTCCTGGTGTGCGCGGAAGTGGACTGACAGTTGCTCTACAGCTGTTTGTGCAGATACGTCCGTGTCCCGTGTAGCTTCTGCCCCGCGAGCGCTCGCGGCCCGTTGGACTGGGAAGGCCGGCAGCCAGGACGCCGGGAGTCATCATAGTTACAAGGGAAGAACCGCAGCTCGAACAGCAAAAAAGCCGAATAAAAATGTTAAAATATGGAGGTGTGTCTCTTACACTAACCATAAAAAACTCTGCATTTTTCTACAGTTGTTGTTGGAATGTCAACGAATGTAAAGAGTCCAGAAACACATGTCATTGAGGAAGTACTGTGGTGGTACATAAGTTCGTAGCGCTTCTGGTTTGCATGTTGGCATTCCGGTTGCTTTGGGTTTATTTACCGATCGCCATTTTTAGTTACAGTTCACTGTTGTTGTCTGAGGTTACATATTGTCATTTTGTCATTTGAAGATAGTGAGTGGAGCTGGGGACGCTAGAAAATGGAGTGCCAAGTGGATAAATCGGAACATTTCCTAGATATTCTTCAGTTCAGCATAGGGGCGACAGCAGAGGAGTCAGCCATAATCATTTGCGGCTTGAGTGGGGATAGTGCCACTGGACACGACACAGAAATAAAACGGTTTTCTCATTTTAAATGGGGTAGGACTTCAAACGGGCCGACTTGGAGCAGGAGAGACACCAAAGGACATTTTAATTTCCACTGTCTATACTTTTACAAATAAATTCATAAAACTTTGTCAGCATGACCAGGAAGGATTCAGAATTCACACTCATAGCAGTGGAAGTTCGAAAACATAACGAAGATATTTTTTACATGTAAAATTTCATCATTTTTTTTCACTTACTAATGGCAACATTTGTTGCTATAGGTACACTTTTCTTCATAAGTAAGAGAGATTGTTCGATGAATTTTGCACAGCATACAAACCATACTTAAAGGTGTATGAAACTCTAGCATTTTCCAAATCTATTAAAAACTGTGGTAAAAATTAAGGTAATTAACTACAAAATTTGTGTTTTTCTAAACATGAAGTTTAAAATACAACAGATCATTCGTTTTTTCGTAAATTAAATAAATTCTAGAGTTTCATACACCTGTAAGTATGGTATGTATTTTGTGCAAAATTCATCGAAGAATCTCTGTAACTTATGAAGAAAAGTGTACCTATAGCAACAAATGCAGCCATTAGTAAGTGAAAAAATGATGAAATTACACACGTAAAAAAAAATTATTTTGTTATGTTCTCGAACTTCCGCAATGAGTGTGAATCCTGAATCCTTCCTAGTGATGCTGACAAAGTTTTATGTACTTATTTGTAAAAGTATAGACACTGTAAATTAAAATGTCCTGTGATGCCTCTCCTGCTCCAAGTCGGCCCGTTTGACGTCCTACCCCCCTTAAAGAGGATCGTTTTGACGTAATTGACTCGCCACGTTCAGGAAGACCTTCGAAGTTTGGTGAACGTACTTTATGCTGTTTAATCCCCAGTAATCCACCTCACTGTGTTCGAGAACTGGCAAATATGATGAGCTGTGATCATTCCACCACCATGTGGCATTTTCTTGGGGAAATTTCAAAAATAAGGAAAAGAAATGAATGGTTCCGCCCAAACAAAGCAGCACCTCCCAGTACAAAGAGCTTCACGCATCCACAAAAGATAGTGTCATGGACCTGGTGGAGTGCACGGCGTAGTGCACTAGACTGCAAGAAGTGATGCTACTCCTTGATAACGCCCTCGCGCACTCTGCTAGACTGACGAAAAGCGCTAAGCAGGAGTTGGGTTGGGAAATCATTCTGCACCCACCTTATACCCTGACCTTGTGCCCTCAGAGTTCTATCTTTTCCGCTCTCTATCGAACAACCTTCAAGAAACTTCGTTTCCGGATGAAAATGGGCTCCGAACATGGCTCGACGAGTTCTTCGTCTCAAAACCATGTAATTTCTACACTCACGGAATCGAAAAGTTACACAGCGTTGGCAGACTGTTGTAAGTAGTGAAACAGAATACATTACTAATGGCTAAATTCTCTGTTATGTGTATCTGTTGTATTTATTAAACTCTAACTCTACGAGCTTATGTGAAGGCCCAGTAATATCGTCCAACAGATTGTTACTACCAACACATGCACAACGGTCATAAATGAGGTATTATTTGCCTTAAGGCTAAACATATTCTTGAAACAATATACAGTCGAGTCCTGCTCGTTCGACTCTCGACAAACCGAATTTCTCGATCAACTGAACTTGATGTTAAGTACTTCCAAAAAAAGTCAAAAAATTTAAAAATTGAATAAGACCTATGTCTTTTGCTGAATGCGATAAATCGAAGCAATTGTCTTGACATACCACCGTGCAAACACTCTACAGTTCGACATCAACGGCTGTCGGATACTCCTGAATTCAAATTGTTCAGAAGACTCGTCATTCAGCTCTTCGCAACACCCCTTTATTTTCCCAAATCAAATTTAATCTGCGTATGGCATTTCTGCCTGCAAGCCCCTTCTGGACAATTCGGGCGCGGGGAGTGAGTCATTTTATTCAACGCCACTTCAGCGACTTGCGCGTCGATGTTGATGAAATAATGATGAGGACTACGCACACATCCAGCCCATTCTGGTTCTACTTTGTAAAGTTAAGCTTTCGATAAATGGAACTGTCAACTACTCAAACCATTTGTTAATTCTCTTGAACTTCGAAGTATCGAGAGTGTACCGTATATTAACATATGCTGTACTTAAGCCAAATTTCCCATACTAGAAGTTCCTATGTTGTATGTTCTACCCTTGCATAGATATGTATGTTTGGAATTTCAGCAAAATTATTAAAGGACAGCAGAATGGAAGAGCAGTCACACTTGACAAGGGCAACTTAAGCACCTGCTACATCATTTTAAGTGCATCTAATCCTGTATCAAAAGCCTCAGTGATCACATTACCAACATCTTCCATTCCGCGTGTTCAACCACTTCATCGAAATTCCATCTTGCAATTCGATAACGGATAAGTGAAGAGTACATGGCAACACAGAAAGTTCTTTTATGGAAGGTAAGACTCTGTGAATAACATATATGTTAAGATTGATTGTGTCAAGGAAACGTTTAGCTTTTTGGCAAATAATACATACCATGCGACTCTTCTAAGCAACTGGTCATAACTGTATTGGTTCTTCAGCGACTTGCGCTTCTATAGTCAACCTGTAATTAAATTTCACTTCGATCGTACTAGAAGGCAGAGTATTACAGATAAATGACCATGATGCGTGCGTCTTAGAGGAGGCGTATTTCCACGTTTTGAAATCATTTTTTTTTCAGCCGTAACCGTTCAAGCTCAGGTACTTCACTTAGAAGTATCGCATTCGCAATGTCGTACAGAATTGAGTGCTGCTCTCATCTTTATATGTCTATAATGATAATATCCTCTGTTGCTGACAGCAAAGCACGAAAGTTTGTGTACTCGTTTTAACTTTGTCTCATACGGTATCATGTTTTGGGCTACCTCTGGGTATTCAGCAAATATTTTTAGCTCAGGAAAAGGGGTCAAAATAACATCCGGTGTCAACTCACAGACTACATGCAGGTTGTTGTTGAAGCGTCTCGGAATTCCAACACTTCCACCTTTGTTTATATACTACCTCATGGTATTTATGTTTGACAATTTGCATTCATTCAGGAAAAGCAGCAGCATTCACTCTGTGGTCATTACACAGAAAAATATTTGCAGTTCGATACAGTTCATTAACCACTCTACAAACAGATGTGCATTATTCCGCAGCTTCGGTTTTCAAGAGGCTTCAAACTGAAGAGTGTGTCGTATCTTGGAATTTTCAGACTTTCATCTCTAGCCAGTTATGTAACAGAAATTTAATATATTTTCTTATTCCAGTTTCGAATGACGGAATTCACTTATTGTGCTGCAGCCTTTTTCTAAAACTACAAAAGTCTTTCCGGAGAAGTAAGATTTTTCAATGTGTGGAAAAAGTGTTCCAATGTACAACATGGTCATGTATCTGGAAACAAATATTCTATTTAAATTTAAAAGTGTTGCAGACAAGAAACTCACGTCAGTACTATATTTAATAGTCTATCTGTTACATTATTACTCTACTACAAACCAATAAGTGAGTACAATTCAGCAGAAGCTTTATCAAACATCAGTTACCAGTTAAATACATTTTGAAATGAAATCCACTGAAAACTAAAATCAAAGAAAATCAGTTCATGTGCAAATATCACATGTTCCAAGGTACGAGATTGTGCTCGACCGATGAATTATGACTTCAACGTCCATGTTTTATAACTAATAAAAAAATTTAAAAAAAGAATTTCTTACCATAAAACTCTTTAATGCGGGAGACGCTCGGTTTTGGAACTGATATTCATGATTTTTTGAACAAATTACAAAACTCACTTTAGACCTTTATTCTACACCCTTAAGATTGTATTGTGTATTTGTTAAGTAAAAAAGTACACTCAGAGGACACTACACGATATCGATGAAAGGCGTTCGCGGAGTGCAAAGACGGTTGTTGGAAGCTCTGAACGCCACAATTTTCAATCTAGGACAAAATTTCAAAAGCTGCTTTAAAACTGATGATATTGTCTAACGCAGTAAGTAAGAATACTTTTAAAAAATGGTTTTTAATGAAATGGCAGCATTCTGAAATAAAAGTCGGTTTTTCCGAAAAAAATTCGTTATAAAAACGCGCACAAAAATCGAAATTAAAATATAGCACAAAAATACTACGTATTAGGGTAGACAGAATGCCGACTCACAAATTACAAAAAGGTATATGTCATTCCATGTATACTTGATGAGTTACAGCTCCTGCCAACCTGGAATATGTTGTTTTCAAAAAACCAGCTGTTAAAGTTACAACTCGTGTTGTTTAATATTGAACCTGAAGACACCTTTATTTGAAAACTCCAGCACCGTCCAGTTGGTCTTTTTTCCCCGATGTCCAAACACTCTCGTTTTGATGAAGTTAGATCGCTTAACTACTTCCAGTTACCAATCGAAGCGTTTTGTGCAACACTAGGATTACTCTTCGAACCTTTTCTATCCATATAAATACGTTTGTTTGTTATTTTCAAGCACTCACGTTTTACTTCGTATAAAAAAGAACAAGCGAAATGACAAGTTAAGGAAACGCGAGATAAGCAAGGGCTTTACCATAAACGAATCGTGTTATGAAGAGAAATATTGTTGAGAAAGGTATTTTAGGTTGATATTAATACTCTCTGTGATACTGTCTAAAACTAACAGGACCCCTTTTCCGTCGGTAACTATTATAGCAATACATCGGTTCCAGTCGAGCGCTTGGAAGCACCATACCCCCAAGCAGTAAATTGCGGTTTTAACATATTTTATCATTTATGGCGCACTTTATATGAATAAATCTTAAAAATTGACTCCTAAGGAACATTTCAAGCCAGTAAAAAAATTAGCTTAAAAATTTCTAATCTGGTCTACCCAAAAACTGAAGAATTTACAATATCTTCCAAATAGCTTAAATATATGATACAGCACTTAAATGAGTAGAACTAAAAATATTTACACTGTACAAAACACGATCTCGGTTCACAATAACAAAAATAGTACAAAATGTCGGAAACTGGTTATGGCGGTCCCTAGTGCGCAATATTTTATGTTATTCTAAAATCAGTCACAAGAGTGAAACACCTACAAGGAAACATCCGTATCACTGTGTTCGTGTCACAATGTTACCATGACACCATTTATTCCATACATTTTCGTCGTGCCTCATGTTGTTTCCTGGATCTCGAATACCCGTCGAAAAAGGAAAGTGAAAACGCTCCAGTATTCGGTGTATCCTTGAGTTAGTTCGTGATGCTTCATCTGAAAAGTCTATCTCAGTCTGTGTTCCAGAGCGGAGAGTGAATGGCATGTCTCATTATGGATCAACAATTATTCAATTTGGGATACACAAATGTATAAAAGGTGGCATGATTATTGAGGTACTCAACAAAAATCGTTGACTAGGACAATTAGAATTCGAACACGACCATCCTGATATACGTTTATCCATGGTTTCCACAGCTCAGTCCAAGTTTCCGACTCCAAAGAGGGTAATTTTCCATCTTTCAAAGTTGTGGAAAGTGAGAAGGACGCACTACCAAGGACAGAGAGCGGTACGTGACGGGCAAGAAAACTGAAGCTGCCAAGTAACTGGTTTGAAGTAACTTTTATAATGGCACCAAGTGGAAAAAAATAATTAAATCTCAGTCGACTCCAGGAAAAGTTAGGCGCAGTGAGCCTCAGCAACTCCTATAGCAGTTCTACCACACAAAATATGCCATGTTACATTGAACTGAGTAAAATTGTCAAATTAACGCGAGAGAATGCTACGTTAGGTTTAGTCGACCAGTCCCGTACTGAAGTAATGAACTCCCTCTGTGCAGAAAGTAAGGAAACGAAATATTTTCAGGATGCATTTCGAGATTACAGCAAAACCCTTTTATATTGAGGAGTCTAGGTGTTCATAAACCGGATGCACATTGTAAAACAAAAGTTCTAATTACAAAATTCTATCAACCAAGGAGAAATGTTCCACATGTTGCAGCCACAAAGGGTGGATCCCTCAATAAACTTGATAAATTTCGTTGCATGTTTCGATTACGCAGTATGTAGAATTAAGTTACTTAGTGGAGGCACGCTCTAAGACCATCAAACACCTGAACAGAAGTTGGCAGCATAGCAGAACATTCAAAATCTATTTTTCCCCACGGACGTACGAAGCAGAAGGTATGAATGAAACACGAAGGGAAACTGTTTTTAAATAAAATTGGCTGACGTGTGAAATATGCGGAGCCACATCTTCGAGGAAGCACATATTCGCTTGTGCTGAGCAATTCCACTTTAGGAACTGAGCAGGAAAAATTGGGACTTGTAACCAGATCTGTCTCGCAATATGTAACACTCAAAACAGTTCTGATTCTGTATTGATAATTCTTTCCATAGGTGAAAGGTAATACATACGTCGGATTCTCGGACATTTCGTAGCTCACACGTTACAAGCGAATTCTGCAGTCCTTGGCGAATAAGAAGAGTACCTTAATATTAACAACGGATATTGTACAATAGAACAGGCGCCAGTTACAGTTAACACTTCCATGGTTTTATTCCCGGAGCGCAAGAATCTTAGTTTAATCAATGTAGAATTTTCAGGTTTTTCAAAGAAACGTCTATTTTTTACAACGAAATTTCTTAGTTTTAATTTTGTTAAAGAATAGCTTTGATTTTTTGAGAATATTTCTAGTTTTTTCGAAGAAGGTTTTTAAATTTTTCGAAGAAGATTTTTAATTTCTCCAAAAAATCGTCTACGTTCAGCGACGCCGTCTCCTGAAGCGGGCACAATTTCAAGTCCCGCTGTGAGACTGGCTGCGGTTTCTAAATATATCATTGCTGTGTGAATGCACTAAACATTCAAGACTCGTACGTGTGTTAAATGACTGGAAAGAAAATTGTAACGAAAAATATATTGAAATATTAGGATTTGTGTACTTACAAGAAAAAAAGATTTAGGTTTTCAGATAATCTATCAGCGTGCTGTATTGACAAACTGACAAATGATAACTTGGAATATTAAAAAAAAATAAACTGTAGTCCATGTCAGACATGTACCGGCACAAAGACTTAAACAAATCATAGTTCTTTGCTGGTAGGAGTAGACAGATACTAAATAGTTGAGCCAATACATTTGCAGTTATATATTCCACCATAGTCACAATCATCAGCGTCAACATTCTTATTCTATAAGCAATTTTCCAATGTACTGTGCAAGTATCATTTTAGCCTCTTCCTTCTCTGTTCTTTGATCATGATTTCTTGTAATGTTTTAGAGGACAGAACTGCGATTCACAGATGGTGTGTATGCGCACCCCGATTAATTCCAAACTCTATATGGAAAAAATAGCGTTTTAAGTAAGGGGAAAGGATAAAGCAGAATATAATTTAAGAGGACTAAGCGTTGATAACTATAGATTATGGTGTACGCTACTGACGGCTATCTTCGCATGGCTACGTCATTCCCACACATAATAGATACCCTCATATCATCAAACATCGTGAAGAACACTGTGTATAGGACAGACTCAATGCAATGCAGCATTCGTTCTCCCCATATTTTAAACTTAAGTCGCACTGCCATATAGATTAAGAATTATTGTCCACCTTTTATAGCGCCTTTTCTTGAACCAGCAACCATAGAATGTGTTCTACAATTCTTCAGTCTGCGAAAGTGATCGGTATCTTTTCGTGACTCTGCGCCTAGGTAAATCAAACTCGAGGTTACCATGCAGCCCAAATTATCTCAAGGACGACCACAATGCTGCATACTGCTTTCTCGTCTGCGAGATATTCACATCTGCCTACCTGCGCAAGTTCAGGGATAATGTAATCTTCTAGCTACATCCTGTCACGGCAAGCACGTAAAATGTTTTTACAAAACAAGTAAGTACTGTAGTTGTTGAACAGACTCTGCAAATTTGGAAAAAGCGGTTGACAAGTATTCAGCAAAATGAAAGGAGAAACAAAGGAAATAACTTACGTGACATGGGTTTGTAGCATGTGATGGAATTGGCGGAAGCAAGCGCTAACCGACGAAAGAGTATTTTGAGTTATTACATGTTATGAACACTGTATGTTTCGTTAAATACGTGGAAAAGAATATAACTACAATAACATAACAACATACAACAGTTTATATGCAGGACATTTCTTTCTTTCGGCGCATGTGGAGTTACTAGCTATCACCACTTGGTTTATTCGAATATACACAATAGAAAATATTATTAGATTAATCGTTACTAATCTGAGGGTTAACACTTTCTTCCACCGACCCCTTCAATTGTAAGACAGATAAAACGAAAATAATGGACGAATATACAGGGTCCACCAGAAAAATGTTTACACTCTTTGTCGGCTCTATCGAATTATCGATATTGTCGTTCGATTTGAGTCCAAGTGTGTTGTAGTATGGTCTTTGTCTCAAAAGATGTTAGTACTTTCATCTCGGCATTGAGAAGACAAGATGGCTGGAGCACACTTGACATTCGAGAAACGAAAATGTATTTTGAAGTGGTTTTTCAAGTTTGATAATGGCACTGAAGCGCGAACGTCAGTGGAGGTGGGAGTTTGAAACAGAACCGCCAACCCACCTAACAATTGAACGCATCATTGGCAAGTTTGAATTGCATGGAACGATTTGTGATATCCACAAAGGAAGATCAGGAAGACAGCATACATCTACAAGTCCTGCTTCGTCGGCTCTCGTGTTGGAAACGTTTGTTAATTCTCCACAGATGTCTGCTACGCAATGTGCATGTGAAGTGGGGGTTAGCAGTACAAGTGTACGAATAATTCTGAATGCTGAAAAGTGGGAAGTTTACATTCCACGATTACTGCACGTAATTAATGATGACGATCCTGATCGCCGAATGCAATTTTGCGAATGGTATCAGCAAATGGTAACTGATGACGAACAATTTGTGAGGAAGGTAGTGTGGAGTGACGAGGCACAATTTAAACGTAATGGAACCGTGAATCCGCATAACAGTGTGTACTGGGCACCTGAAAATCCGCATATTTATGTGAATAAAGTGGTCAATCTACTAGGGGTTTATGTATGGCGTGGACTATCATCTAGGTGCTTAGTAGGGCCCTTTTTCTTTGATGCTACTGTCACTGGAGAAGTGTACCTGGAAATGTTACGCTCATCAATTTTCCTAGGTATACGTGCGCTTCATGGAGGTGATGAAGAGGTCTTCTACCAACAGGACGGGGCGCCACTATACTACCACCTATCCGTGCGAGCTTTCCTAGATGACACTTTTCTGGGGCATTGGATTGGACAAAGAGGGCCCATTGAGTTCCCTCCACGGTCGCCAGATCTATGAACGTTTACTTGTGGGGAACTGTGAAAGATAACGTCTATAGACGTAAGCCACCCACATTGGAGGAACTTCGCCAAGAGATTACAGTGACATGTGTGGCGATCTCCACCGTAAAATTGACTGACGTAGTTGTGGCGACCGTTCGTCGTTCTGTTATGTGTAGCCGCCAGCGGAGAACATTCTGAACATTTAAAGTAACCATGTGCTGAACTGAATGTTGTACAACATGTGTGGTCAATTATTAAATGTAAAATAAATACATAAGTAATACTTTTCGTTCCTTAAAGTGTGTATACATTTTTCTGGCGGACTCTGTATATGTGCCGGGACACTTTAATCAATACTACAGTATCAAATTACAATAAGCGTGACATAACCACACAATAAGTAGATGAAAACCGATAAACAAAACTGTTTTCCACTGTGCTATTTAACGTGGAACTTGAAAGCATATAATTTTACATCACTGTTTGGAAGAATAATTTCCCGTTTTCGAATAAAAACGGAAAACTGTAAACTGTAATGACTACGAAGTCTCACGACGGAGTCCTTGGGTAAAAGCTGTCAGTTAACTTGCCCTGTCAGATTTGTATAAAATCCCAAGCTTTCGATTGTAGCCCTCACATTGCCGTAAGGAGCGGTCTGTTTTGAAACTGGCGAGGTTCTCATCATTATGCACAAACAACTACAGCTAACCGGCTGCACCCAGAGATCATATTTTGCTCGCTGTCGTGCGTCGCTTGCAGCACACCCACTCAGACTACAATTTCAGATTACCAGGATGTCGGTAGACAAATGACTTTCGTCGTCGAAGGCGATGGCAGTGTAACTTGTAACATCTAATAATGACAGGAAAATGTTCTGGTAAATTTTCTTTTGCATTTGACATTTTCATCCATCTGATATCACACTAATGTTATAAACAATTTATTAGCTGGTCAGCCTGACAATAGATGGGCAGAACCGTCTTCCTTAATGTTGATTAGGTAACGCAAAACAATCTGATCAAAGCCGATATTCCTAGTAACCTTACCCTGTAAAATACTAGAAAATTACCAAAACACTGAGACATGGCTGTGTGGCTTTCGGAGATGAAGCGGTAGGTTGGTTGGTGTTAGTTTGCGAGAGGTGTAGGAAGTCATATGATATTCAGTGAGGGAGAGGAAGACGGAAATTAGTAAGTTCGTACAAGATTCGAGTAGGGAGGGTAAACGGGTGCGGAGGAAGGTAAGGCGGAATGCAGGGCTTTCGTTCATTTGGAGCAGTGGTCGTCAAAGTCTTTTGCTCAAGAACGAATACTGAGATTTAGGGGCTGCATCTCGGGCCGCAAAAGTACCGATCTTAATATTAAGTGGTAACCTACATAAATTAGTACGTTATGAGGCCCCAACAAACAAGCTGTAGTAAGATCACAATAAGTTGGCCAGTACTGCTTTGTTTCATAACTGCCTTCCTTGGTGTCAATAGGTATCGCATTTAAGATGATGATCTACTTAATGCCCATATACGAAAATTTATACCATAGTAGCTGACCGGTACGAGTCGCACACATCTACATCTACATACATACTCCGCAGTCCACCATACGGGGCGTGGCGGAGGGTACCTCGTACCACAACTAGCATCTTCTATCCCTGTTCCACTCCCAAACAGAAGGAGGGAAAAACGAGTGCCTATACGCCTCTGTACGAGCCCTAATCTCTCTTATCTTATCTTGTGGTCTTTCCGCGAAATGTAAGTTGGCGGCAGTAAAATTGTACTGCAGTCAGCCTCAAATGCTGGTTCTCTAAATTTCCTCAGTAGCGATTCACGAAAAGAACGCCTCCTTTCCTCTAGAGACTCCCACCCGAGTTCCTGAAGCATTTCCGTAACACTCGCGTGTTGATCAAACCTACCAGTAACAAATCTAGCAGCCCGCCTCTGAATTGCTTCTATGTCCTCCCTCAATCCGACCTGATAGGGATCCCAAACGCTCAAGCAGTACTCAAGAGTAGGTCGTATTAGTGTTTTATAAGCGGTCTCCTTTACAGATGAACCACATCTTCCCAAAATTCTACCAATGAACCGAAGACGACTATCCGCCTTCCCTACAACTGCCATTAGATGCTTGTCCCACGTCATATCGCTCTGCATTGTTAGGCCCAAATATTTAATCGACGTGACTGTGTCAAGCGCTACACTACTAATGGAGTATTCAAACATTACAGGATTCTTTTTCCTATTCATCTGCATTAATTTACATTTATCTATATTTAGAGTTAGCTGCCTTTCTTTACACCAATCACAAATCCTGTCCAAGTCATCTTGTATCCTCCTTCAGTCACGCAACGACAACATCTTCTCGTACACCACAGCTCATCAGCAAACAGCCGCACATTGCTATCCACCCTATCCAAAAGATCATTTGTGTAGATCGAAAACAACAGCGGACCTACCACACTTCCCTGGGGCACTCCAAATTATACCCTCACCTCCCATGAACACTCACCATCGAGGACAACGTACTGGGTTCTTTTACTTAAGAAGTCTTCGAACCACTCACATACTTGGGAACCAATCCCATATGCGCGTACCTTAGTTAGGAGTCTGCAGTGGGGCACCGAGTCAAACGCTTTCCGAAAGTCAAGGAATATGGTATCCATCTGATACCCTTCATCCATGGTTCGCAAGATATCATGTGAAAAAAGGGCGAGTTGCGTTTCGCAGGAGCGATGCTTTCTAAAGACGTGCTGATTCATGGACTGGGAGACAAATAATAATACATTGCCCCTCTCACACCCTCTAATCCTGCAGTGGCCTCGCCATTTACCCATCTGCCCTGACGTAAACGGCCAACTTTACTTATCTCACCACCGAATTCAGTAACGTCAATTAAAATTAAACACATCTTAAAATATTACTGTCTCTGTCAGTAATTTTGTTTGTTACTGGGCAACTAAACTACTCTCTTAAGAAACCCATTTGACGTTTTTGGATTGAGCTGTTTCTTGCTACATCCATATTGTTATAAAAAACGGCTGAGAACCGTGGGCCGCATGAATGGTTGATTCGCGCCGCATGCGGCCCGCAGGCTGCAATTTCACAACCGCTGATTTGGAAGAAGCGCTAAAATTATGATGGGGTGAATTTTTTTTACTGTCTGTAAAGGAAGGGAGGGACAATCGGCAACGTAAGAAGGAGACTTTTCCCCCATGTGTAAACAGCGTTAATGTCTAGAATTATAAAATACTAATGCATTCTTGTAGTGTTTTCCAAGCGTAGAGCAGAGAAGTAGATGTGGTGATGTACTGAAAGGTTGACTGCAAGCCGGCGCAGCGGTCACACACGTCTGCGCTCCGTAAGCCCCTGTACGAGGCGGCTCTTGAAAAATGGACCACTTCGTTTCAATCTGCGCGAAATTGTCGGAGAAAATGAACCCATTCGTTCCCGCAATCGATCGCGAGACCAGGAAAGAACCGTCTAGATTCGTTTTCTGCGACGACGAGCCGCATTTCGAGCAAATCTCCTCTCCGGACTCTCATTTCCTGACTGTAAACTCTGTCCGGCTCTGTTGTATCTACTTATTATCCAAGAACACACGTTTTCGTAGTTCTCCGAAACGTGCATCCTTTTGAGCGACTTCACTTCCTCCAACAGCCCTTTCCCGTACTTAAGCTTGTTGCCACAGCCACATACTCCCAGAAAGACTATCATTCCACTTTCTCTCGCTCTCTCGTTTAGGTACCCTTGTCTGATCCCAGTCCCATTACTTTATTGTTTTCATTTCCTTTCCAGCTATAGAACAGATATTTGTTTGCTGCCAATTCGTCCTCCTTTGGAGGGATGAATTTATACATACAGGGTGACAATTATTGCACTATATGAAATAAAATCGTCATAACTTCTAAACGGTTTGCGTTAGGACGTTCAAACTGCACGGTTGGCCGCGGGCCTTGAAGGAAATTAGTACGTTCATGCGCACACACTTTGTTGTTGTCGCCCATTTGCGCGTGAAAATGTCACAGTACAGCGTGCCTGAGCGTATAGTGCTTGAGAAGGCCTGCTGTGATAGCAATGACAGCCCAACTGGAGCAGTGGCTGTGACAGGACGTCCCGAGCGTGGCTGATCATGGAGCTCTGTTTCTGCATTTCCTGAGGCTGTAACATTTTTACCCACCACCCAACTGTACTCCTGTCACTGCACACAAACATTTAAGGATGTTCACCACGGTTTCCTTTTCTGCACACAAGAATTCAACAACAGCACGCTGTTTGTACCGTGAGTCGTATGTAGACGCCATTTTGACGCAGTACTATGGCTCTGTCATCTGCCAGAAAGGTTCGAAACTTCACCGACGTACAAAATAAACATAAAATGTGAAGCACCAACAAGGACGTTTATCAATGTATATTATGTTTTTTTAAAAATGAGGGGCACTTCTTATTAAACGAACTACTTATTAAACGACCTTCTTATTTTACTTCTGAGAACAATTGTCGTACTTTATCATATGCTACATTACGTATTTTATCTAATCAAAATGGTTTTACATGGCATTGTACTGAAATAATGCTTCTCATTTTAGTACTACATCAAACATTAATAACTGTCGTCTTTGGAAACCAACTGAGATACTCTGTAGATGCATTTTGATCCCATAAAAATTTCACAATCACGTATTTTTATCTTTGTGTCTGAGCATGATGTAACATTCGAAAACTGCCTTGTAAAAAAGAATAAATGTTGCATAATATTACTCCAGTGTCGTACGTTTTTTCATTCATAAATATTAAATAGCTATAATGAACTAAATTGTTAAGGGTCACCTATCACTCGACAAAACTGAAGATATAAGTATGTTAGATTTCAAAACGGCATGTACAGTGACATTAGAACACCAAAAATTCTACCGACACCCTCCCTTTTGAAGGAAACTGAATAACAGGAACTATAATTGCTCTAAATTAGAAGGGAATGATAATGGCGAACAATTTTCTGGTTCTAAATAAAAGCCCACAACCGTATCAACGTCAGATGTATGCGAAATTAACTTCCTTCTTTAAGAAAGAAGCAATAAGGTTAAGGACGGAAATTTTTAGTTTTCAGAAAATCATATAAACTGACATTTGCAAAAAGTAAAGTGATGAATAATGACAAAAGAGAACGTTGATGCATGGTGAGATATTTATCGATCCTGAATAATTGGAGATAGACTAGTTTCTCCTAAGCGCCCACGAATAGCGACTCGCACCATATTTGTTAATATCATGTGCTTTTTTTTTCAAACAAGACACAATCTGCCCTCAGTCTACACACATTCTTTGCTTATTGGGTCTTCATTTTCAGCTTATAAACCTATCGTTTGCTAACAATAACTTTTTAAAAAATATTGGTTCTGAGATGATTTGGTGAGCAGGAATTCCAACACTAATGTAGAGATACAGTAGTGTAATATTAGAATTTTTATGTAATCTTATCTATGATGTTGCTCTATCAACGAAATGCATTAACATGATAGAAATTGATAAATTATATTTAAGAGTGCCACTGTGTAAACGTATGTAGATTTCTTGTACAAACCAAGACGTGCTTCAACAACGTACTTCAAATGTTATATATATATATATATAGTCGCACGAGTTATGCACGTATCTGTCATGTTCTCCCATTCAGTGGAATACATTCTTCAATTCACATAGAAATCGTATAGAAAAGTAACGCAATCTCAGATTAAGGAACACATAGTTTGAAACTGAAATTGTACGGTGTTTTAGGCCTACTTACGATTCCTATAACTTCTCCCCATTTTAAAAGTTGCTCATGCGCCGCAAATCACTCACATGTTCTGAAATCAACTGGCAAACGAAGTAAAAGGTTCTTACCATTAAATTCCTGGCCAAAGAACTCATGTGTCTTCGATTTCATTCAAACATAATGTTTCTGGAAATTCCATTTCCACTACGTTTTCCATAAAGATTCTTTTCTAATGGCTTTAGTTGTTGGACACAAGAAAAATACTGGAAGAGATTAATGAATTCACTGTCCAACTTGTCATTCATAAGTTTGGCTCTTGATTTCTTGTGTGGTACATGAATTTCTAATTTTTCCGTACAGTTTGCTGTTGTTTTTTCTTTTTTTTAATCTGCAATATTATGATAATATAATGATCTTCACTTCTTTCTTTCTTTTAGCCTCTAACGAAAATCCCTTCTTCCGCTGTAATGTTATCGAGGATCCGTTTTGACTAACAGCCTAAGTACTTAATGGAATCAGTGTTGTCAGATCTATTGGTTTTGCAGATTTCCTGCTATTTAAAAAAAATCTACTGCTGTACTACTAAAAAGCTAATAAAAAGCCAAAACTCTTGTTTTCATCGTATTCGCGTCCATTGCTTCGCTGGTAGCCACTTCTTTACTGGATCCAGTAAAGTAAAGCTGTTCACATCACCTCATGGTATCTGTACTTTAGTAGCTAAAATTATGTGAAAAACGTGGATAACAATGATTTAGATGCTTGAAAAGCTATCGTGTCAAAGCAGTGTAGAGTATTGGAGATGGTAAGATGTGTCACTAGGTGTCAACTGTCTTGGGTTATTGAAATGGTACTAGTAAAGCGTTTGGAAACGTAAGTGATGTGATCGGTCTTTGCAATACATATTGCTAACAATTACTAATTACTGTGTTCCGCTGCTGCAGCTAAGGTCCGTCCGTAGTTATGCGTGGTGCTGACGTATTTCTAGCCCTACGGCTGGTGCACAAAGGTTTGAAACAGTTTTGTTTACGTGAAAGTTAAACGCGGAAATGAGTGCAGCCGGAACTCTGAAAAGACTAAAGTACACTCAAAACTACAGAAGCGAGCTGGAATGTGAAGCTAAATTTTAGTGTTAGCTACAGCATAGTAAAAAGGGCTATAATTTTGCGTATTTTAAGGCACGCGAAAGCGAAATAAATATTTGCTGCAAGAGTTGCAGGGCAAAAAACTTTAACTTCATTTTCATTCCAGGACTCAGAAGTGAGCAACAAAGTTAAGGAGATGTGAATAAAGCTCTGTGCGTTTATAGCAGAAAACAACGTATCTTTCAATATTGTGGAATATTTGCCTGCATTAATGAAGTCAGTATGTTCCGATTCAGAAATTGCAAGAAAGTTACATGTAGTATAGCAAAGGCCCCTGTCATTGGGAAACATATTACAGGTAGCAAAAGTAAAGACATGCTATGTAATTTGCTTCGCAAAAATTTGGTTGTCAGTAACTGTTAATGAATCAACTGATCTCGGTAATACCAAACATTTGGACCTGGGACATGGAAGGATAGGGGATTAGATTATAACTGAGGGCTATGCTGTTACTCTTTACGTCAGTCTGATTGAATACTTTAGTTTCAACAGTATACCTTATGAAGAAAACTTCGCTGCCAACGGAGCCAGTATGTATGATGACGGGCAATCGCAGTTCCCTGTCTACCCTTTTGAAAAGAGACATCTGTCATTTGCTCATAATGAAATGCATTCGCAATTCTTTCCATCTGTGCTCCCGCTACGTTTGCGCAAAATTGCAAAGGGCCCTGTAGGTCTCGCTCGATATAAATTCAGTTACGTTCAAACTAGCGCTAGTGCAAATCTGCATTTCAGGAGTTACAAGATATTGTGAGGGGGAAGCCGCACAGATTGCTACATACAAACCAAACGAGGTGGTTGCCCCTTCAGGTGGTAGTTTCTCCAGTGTTAGAGCAATATGATGTTCTTGTTCTTTTCTTCGCGCATCCTGCTTCAAAAAATCGGCTGCTTGCACCTGAGACCATTCTTCAAAACCTGAAATGCCCTTACAATAAGCTATATAGTGGAGTTCTTAGAATTCGTTCTGCTGATTCTCAATCAACTGAATAAAAAAACACAAACCGAAAAGCTACAGATGCTTACATTAAGAGACAGTATTTCATCTTCGCTGGTCACCTTAATTGACTGCTATTTCAAACCTGAACACCTTCAATCGTCAAACTGGGAAAAAATTCAGTACAGAGATCTTCATATACCTCCTTCTCAACCGAGCGAGGTGGCGCAGTGGTTAGCACACTGGACCCGCATTCGGGAGGACGGCGGTTCAAACCCGCGTCCGGCCATTCGAATTTAGGTTTTCCGTGATTTCCCTAAATCGCTTCAGGCAAATGCCGAGATGGTTCCTTTGAAATAGCACGGAAGACTTTCTTCCCCGTCCTTCCCCAATCCGATGGGACCGATGACCTCGCTGTTTGGTCCCCTCCCCCAGGTCAACCAATCTCCTTGTCCTGAAGACATGTATTTCGGTGCAAAGGTGCAGATACCTTTGAAAAAATGAAAGTTTCGAATTAGGACATTAAGACGGCCAAGCTACTGTGCTTGGATTTTTATACTGTGGCGGTTTAGCAAATTTTGTCCCGTTTCTCTTCTGCGGATCCTGTAACTAAGTCTCTGGAAGTACTGGATCCGACAAAAATTCGTACCTTCCAATCGCTGCCCTCAGTTGCGGCATATTTTCCAAGTATTGTAGCTAGTAACGGATTTAGGCAATTAGCTACTGAGTGACATCTACTCCGGAACACCACAATTTTGTATATCTGTGAAGTCTAAATTGAACGCGGACTCAAAGCATGTATTTCCTGCAACCGCCAAATTTGTTTGGTGCTTGCTAAGTTTTCTCCACTGTAGCGCTGTTACAGAAAGAGTATTTTTACGCAGTTGGGTTAACGAAGACCAAAAGCAGAAATAAATTACCTGTCCAAACTTTACGTGGATTATCGGACACACAAAGATAGAGGAAAAATTTAGAGTATTTTTCCTTTGAAATTACAAACTCAGTGATAAAAAGATACAACAGTGTTATGTATACCGACAGTGAGGAACAATGCCGACAGTGAGGAACAATAAACACATTTTTCAATCTTCGGTGGGAAAATATCATGACGCGTCTAAGTGGTGACCGATTTTTATCCATCTTCTATGTTGCTATGTGATAAGCATTATTACGAATTTAGCTGTTTATAGTGTTGTTTAATTATATGAACCATATTGTTTCTATTAAAACAATTTCGATAGTTATAACTTAAATATCTGATAAAGTACAATAATGAAAATCATGCTCAATGACACCTATGGACGTGTAACGCCGAGTCAGTACATCGTATTAGTTTTTTGTGCACTTATATTTTATTGTATGAGTAACAATAGTAATAATAGCTTAAAAGAGGTTCACAGATACATTGGTTGTGGAGCCACTGTAGTAGTGGAGTACAGTACGGTGAATAGGCTGTCTAGAATCTACTGCTATCTCCAGCTTTTCAGAGTTTCTATTTCCTTGTATCGAGACTGTTGCATCTGCAACATTGAATGAAGTAAAGACATCTGCGATGGAGACTAGGGTTGGGAACTTGGCTCTTCCCTCGATGACGATAGATATAAAAGGTATATACCCTAAATGGCTAAAATGTTTTCTATGTTTCTGTTCTTATGTAGATTCTGTTTTTCTTAGAATAAATGAAAAGGCGAGACTGAAGTCATTTCAGCCACAAAAGTCACAAAAACCCATTCGAAACATTTCTAAGGAGCCTGGCATCTGAAAGCCTGGCGTCTGAACAAAAGAGGGTTGAATCCAATAAAAAAAGTTGCGTACTAACAAACTAGATACGGTAGCCGCATCAAGTGGTTAAACATCCATGTGTTTTCGGATGAGTGTACCTCACTCCATTGTAAAATGTCCACTGTCGAAGTCCATTGTCTCACTAGTGCCCCTAATCCCCCCGTAAGTTCGTAGATATTTAACCACTTGACACGGCAAGAAGCATGAAAAAATTTTATTAATTTTTATCGCCGTGAGACCGTGCTCTGGAACACTGGTACGACAACTTGAATTTTGTTAGCACGTTTAGGATGTTACGGAGCTGTTATGCCTGTTGCAGACCGCGACCTGTGGGTGATGGTGGTATCTTCGTCGCCGTACGAGCACATGATCGGGAAGCCGGACGTGAAGTACGTGGCCAACATGCACGGCAACGAGGCCGTGGGTCGCGAGCTCATGCTCCACCTCATCCATGTGAGTACCGTTCACGTTCAACACTCTAACTCGTTCCTACTGAGACTTAACCTGTGTTTAATTGTTTACTTTACAAAAAGCGAGCCCCCATCGGCAGATTCTCAAATCCACGACTCCTGTGGATATACTTATATTGAAGTCCTTACTTCTACAGGGTTGCAGAACTATGGATCCATTGAAATTTTTAACAATAATGATCAAAAACTTTGAGCAATGTTTATTGTTGTTTACCACAAAAACAAAGATATCGTTCACTTCTTTTTGTCAGTGTTGACAACATTTTAGTTACGAAAATCGAAAAATCAGAATCAACAGCCTAACTGACTCAACACTCTCCAGAACTCTCCACACAAGTTTCCACCTTCAGCTAGGGCTATATCTTTTAATCTGGTGGCTATGACGTCATTGTCATGGCCCTACGTCAAAATTACGTCTTGTCTTACGAATGATAAGTTTCATAGAATTTTAATTGACGCTGATGACCAATTATCTGGACTGGTAATCTTGTTTGCATGTGGGTCCATTGCCTCGATGTATTTCGTAAAAGAAAACATTGTATGTTGCAGGTCGTACAATTATCTTTTTCTGTTGTACTATTGGCCAGTTTCGACTAAGGCGTCATTATCAAGTACATATGTAGTTACATTATGCTCCATGTTACATCAGATGTGACGTGATAATCAATTTGTCACTTCATCTGCGGAGCCACACTTCAGTATCAGCGTCCTCTCTACTGAATACCATCGAAAAGACAGTAAAATATGGGGAAGATCCACGTAGTATAACTGGAGGGCAAAATTAACATCCATTTGTTACAGAACCACGTTACATGATGTGCGAAGTTCAAATAACTTATGTCAAAACAGCGTCTTTCACATGAATCAAAACAGGTCCTTACGACTTCTATGGGTGGTAAGGTAACCATGTTCTGTCTGAAGATCCCACATCATATAACGTGGTTCTACGTGGATGTTATTTTCCCCCTCAAGTTACACTATGTACATCGGTCTTCCACACATTTTACTGTCTTTTCGATTGTATTGAAGAAAGAGCATGCTAACGCTGATGTGTGGCTCTGCATGTGAACCAACCAACTGATTTGCATCTCACATCTCATGCAACACGGTCCATATACTACACATGTGTGCCTAATAATGACGCCATTCTCGAAACTGGCCAGTAGCACAACAAATACGAAGATAAAAACAGCCAACAACGGAAAATATTTTCTTTTGTGGAATTCAGTGCATCTAAACAACATTCGGTTCAAATGGTTCAAATGGCTCTGAGCACTATGGGACTTAATATCTGAGGTCAACAATCCCATAGAACTTAGAACTACTTAAACCTAACTAACCTAAGGACATCACCCATATCCATGCCAGAGGCAAGATTCGAACCTGCGACCGTACGGTCGCGCGGTTCCCGACTGAAGCGCCTAGAACCGCTCGTCCACTGCGGCCGGCCCAACATTCGGAATCCGTCGCAAACTGTCGGTTCTGTTTCTATGCAAATCGTGTGTATAATTTATTGACTGAACTTGATTGGAAGGACGTGGAGGCCTAAAAACATACTAAAATAAAAATCACTAGAAAATACCAAAATAAAAATCATACAAATTTTTATTCTGATGTAAATTGTATCAAACGATTCCGTTTGATCAGAGGATTACAAAACTGAAATTGGATTTTGATCGGCAAAGTATTATGATGTTTACTAGTGTATCTTTATGTATGTTCTAATTAATTAATAGTAAGTAAAACATCATCTTTTAAATAAAACTGGCTATCAAGATGGAGGTATCTGGACCTCTTGCTTATACTGAAATATCTTAAATACTTCAAAATACTTTTCTAAAACCTTGTCAGAATTAAAACTAACAGTGGTCTCATGTCAGGCTCCTCGGGGTTAGTTCATAGAAGCTAGCCTCAACAAAGCCCTTAACGTCACAGAGAATAAGAGGTAATTGTGACTTTTATACTTGTTAGTAAGGCTGGGGATAATTTCTAAAAGGGAAACCAAATGCGGAAACGTGAACCACACGGAGAAAGCTGAGAAAATAAAAAAAAAAAACAAGTAAATAACCGATATAAGAGTGGATATATAATTTCAAGCAATATAATGTAATGAGAGAAAGTATATATTATATTACATCAGAAACAATTTTCATCACACAGAATTTTATATCATAGTTTACGACGGAGTTTTCCCCTGAAGCTGTCGATTATGAATGGATCAAGTGGTCCCAATCGATATCGAATTTGTGAGAAAATCGCCGAGTTGAATAGAATTATACCACACAGTGCAGCAGCTGCTACATTTCCAAAGCATACTGTACCGTAAAATTATTAAGATTTCCACATAGCACACAGTTTATCCGTGCCCTTTGACCACAAAAGCAGCTGCATTGAATGATTCTATGAGATGCCGGCCCGTTCTCACATGCAGCTGCAGTCAAGGTTTTCATATTTTCCCATTGTTGATAGAGGGCTAGGCATTGAGTCAGCTCGTGGACCACTGTGGCATTACCGACACACAGTTCAGAATTAACGTGTCAAATGAGTACTCGAAAATCCTTCCATCAAGCTGCTAGCCACTGTTACACATTTCTGTTCATGCGACAGTCGCAGTGTCTGTTTACTTCTGGCATAAGAAAGATCATCAGCGTTTATTGATTGGCAGTATCTGCAACCCTCCAGGAGTGCGATCTATGCGAACAAAGAGATTAGTTCTTCTAGAGGAAACCCAAAAAGCTTCCCACAGACCGTACCACTGCATGTTCTCCCAGCCAAGGTCACCGTCTACCAAAGAACGCTTTGCTCACTGGATCGGTAACCTCATTCCAATCAGGGCGGAGCTATCATGCCGATTGATACGTTTCCGGTCTCTTATTTTTCTTGTGCCATTATTCTGCATCGGCGCAAGGACGGTATGCTTATTAGCGGATTTGGCGTGGTTTGTCAAAGGGCTGTCCGAATGCCCTTTCTATCGCCACACCATCTCCTCCAGGACGGAATGTGTGTTTCCCAACTACCTGCGTGCAGTGCTATTTATGTGGAAGTAAGCGAAAATTTTCTAAATATTTGCGACTCGTGTAACTTAGGGGAGCCGTGGATACCAGCCAGATATTCACCCGATGGGATTTGGGAAATCGCCTAAAACCCACATCCTTTCTGGCCAGCACACCGATCCTCGTCGTTAGTGCGCCAGGCGAGTTCGGTCCGGGGCCATAGTACCTCACTGTTCCTGATGCGGTACACACACAGATACCTTTTCTGCATCTGCACCTCCAGTGTAGTAGCTCTGGCGGCTATTTGCTCGTGGGATTTTCTGCAGACTTCGCTTAACTGACGGTTTAGGTACATGTCTGCTAGCCTAGTTTCAGAGATGATCCGTGTCAGCCTTGTTGTAGGTCCAGTACACTTTCGCAGCGGACCTTAGGAAGGAAGGAAAGTCAAAATGTCTTCTGGATATTGAGTTTATAACTGCCGAAACATTAGTTACGTGGACAAAATGACCTGAGCAAGTCCGCTACGGCTTTTTGAAGAAACGATCCCTTTGTGAAGTAAAAATGCCGGAAAACCTAAATCTTTATATTCGGATGGAGGTCTGGCCTCTGTTCCTACAGATATGTTCTGCACCGGATTAGGAACAATGAGAACACAACCCAAATTAACAGTGTACAACAAGTTTATTAATAAGTACATAAACAGTAGCTCCAGGCTAGAGTAAATTAATTACAAAAACTGTTTGTAGTCGTTCGTGGTAATCACTGAATTTACCCAAATTCGTAAATGAGCCGATGGCCCTAATACGGATAAATTCAAAGGTATAATTCACTCTGTAACGTGTGATAATGGCGACTGCCAATACCAAAGTCCTTTAGCGGTCTCCAGCGTAGAGGCCACTACCCGGCGATGACTGAGGTAGCCACTGGCGGCCACAGCGATGAGTGGCTGCTGCATGGCATCTATGGTTCTGATGTTTTCCTTAGCGACAACACTGATTAATGGATCACGTCTGTGATCGGCACTTGGCTCAGAGGAATCGAAGGAAAAGTCTTGCCTGGAGAGGCTCGGCGTCAGCCTAAACACCGAGTAGCGCCAGGATACACCTTGACCTGCTTGCAGCAACATGACCCGCAGAAGCCAGTCGGTCTGCAGGGCCGTTGAACTGTGATGGCGCACACGCTATGACCTGCCAGAACGGAGAGTGTTTACTAGTGAAGCCACTGTGGCTTTGCCGGGTTAGACCACTGGCATGATGCTGGCGTGAGAAGGGTTTCTGGCACAGGGAGGGCATGTACACTGCTGGCAGCAACACAAAGAATGACGTCACATGACATGGAAGATAACGTCACGGAGACTCGAAGTTTGGGCAACAACAGTTCAGAAATGTTACGACTGCTGTCTAAATTACCGGCTAATAGAACCGTGAACTCCATTGCCATCCCCATACCATCGCCGGCCGCTGCAGCCGAGCGGTTCTAGGCGCTTCAGTCTGGAACCGCGCTGCTGCTGCTACAGTCGCAAGTTCGAATCCTGCCTTGGGCATGGATGTGTGTGATGTCCTTAGGTTAGTTAGGTTTAAATAGTTCTAAGTCTAGGGGACTGATGACCTCAGATGTTAAGTCCCATAGTGCTTGGAGCCATTTGAACCTATACCATCAAGCCAGGTGCTGAGCCAGTATAACGACGAAGAACGCAGTCTGGCAATGTTCGTTCTGCTCGAAGCCTGCATATACAAATACTTCCACTGTGACGCTGTACACAGATCTGCGACTCACCTGAAAAGAAGGAGTAGTGCCACTGCTATGTCCAGTGCTGCCGGTGCGACTCTGCTGCCGCGCCGAGTGAAGCTACAACAAAGGTCGCCCTACAACTGTTCACGGTGCTCCAGACATAGTCGCACGGTCTATGTGGACACGTGTAATCTTGGAAACGAGTCAAATTTCTGACTTAAAGAATCTAACATAGGCATACAATTATGCATGGACAAGCGAACAATATGTCCCTCTCCTTGGACGCTAGTCCTTGTGGCACTGTTAAGAGTATGTAAGCGGAGCAGACACGGACGGGGGGGTCACACTAGCGAAGATATGAGCTGCAAATGGGGAAATCCATTGAGACAATCGCCTTTGACAAATGTCAGATTATTATTACGCAGGGCCTATGAAGGAGTATCTCGAAAACGTCGAAGCTGGTCGAATGTTCGCGTGCCAATGTTGTGAGCATCTACGGAAAGAGGTAGAAGGACAGTGAAACTACCATTAGGCGCTGAATGGTTGGACATCCACGACTTTTCACAGAAGACAAGTATTACAGTTAGGAACAGTATTTTTTGTTTTGAGGCAGCGCGAGTCGGAGGCTTGTTTGCTCTGTAAAATAAGTTAGAGGGTGATATGTTGATATGTGGCATCTCCGCCGAAAGAGCACAGAGCTGGTGCCTCCTACCTTCCAACTTTACAGAAGCTCTCCTGCGAACCTTGCAGAACCAGCACTCCTGAAAGAAAGGAGTGCTAGTTCTGTAAGGTTTGCAGGAGAGCTTCTGTAATGTTTGGAAGGTAGGAGGCGAGGTACCGGCGGAAGTAAAGGTGTGAGGACGGGGCGTGAGTCGTGCTTGGGTAGCTCAGTTGGTAAAGCGCTTGCCCGCGAAAGGCAAAGGTCCCGAGTTCGAGTCTCGGTTCGGCACATAGTTTTAATCTGCCAGGAAGTTTCATTACGCTTAATGTTTCTTGGAAGTCCGTAAGTGCTCTCACTATCAGACAGTTTATGAGTGTAGTGTAGGTAATTTGCGCTCCATTTTACGCAAAAGGTTGTTTTTCACGCATCTCAATGTTTATGATGTCATACGTCCTGAAATACGTATCTCACAGTGGCGTAATTTTGCAGGTACATTCAGTGGTATGTGTCGATACTGTTTGTAGAATGTGTTGCCAATATAGTTTGTGATAAAAAAAATTAAAACGTCATGCCTGATGCTGAAGCTTTACTGCATGGACAGAGAAAATGCAGCAAGCGATAAACTTTTTTCCTTCATTATTTTGTGCGAGGTGTCAGCGAGAAACAGTTTCGTAAAGGTTTGTAAGTAAAGTTTGCTGTAAACCGTTAAGCGCTCTCATCCCCAAATAACAGATGAATATATTCTGGGTAATTTGCACTTCGCGAGTCACGCTGTCTCAAAACAAAAAATACTGTTCCTAACTGTAATACTTGTCTTAGTGCGTTAAACCTCTATCTTAAGATTATACCTCTTATTGAATAGATAGTGACAACATTTCAAATCTTTAAATTCATTCGATAGCTGTGTGCAGTATTAAAATCAAATTTTAGTTGCCCCTAGAAACCATTAAAGTATCAACCTGCGATTGGGACGGGGGTAATCGTTTATTAATACAGTATAAGTCCTTTTTTTCCCCTCTGCTTGATAAAGTTCGTATCGCCGACATTGTTTTCAGTCCCCATAGTTTTAGCTTGCCTCAGTTCCCTTCCGCTACAACGTTGGGAACTTGACGAACAGATACATAAACAGAAATTATGTATGTATTATTGTAAGAGCGCGACGGCTCCTTCACGTTTGTTTCAGTGTGAATGCACTAATATCGTCCGAACTCCTAGGGAAATCAATAATTTGCGAGTGCGAGGTTAATGGGCGAGGGACGCCGCATTGCAGCGTGCGGTAAGGGTCAGGGACCGCGTCAGGTTGCAGAAGCCGTTAAGGCAACTGCCGATGAGAAGCGGTAAATCCAGGTTCGAGTCTCGGACCGGTACAAATTTTCAGTTCTAGGCACCACTGCACTGCTACAGTGCCCTGTGCCGCTGGAAGTGACGCATTCCCACTCATCCTTTCCCTTTCCATCCCCATTCTCTATTTGATATAGAAGAAATTATATAGGGTGAGTCACCTAACGTTACCGCTGGATATATTTCGTAAACCACATCAAATACTGACGAATCGATTCCACAGACCGAACGTGAGGAGAGGGGCTAGTGTAACTGGTTAATACAAACCATAAAAAAATGCACGGAAATATGTTTTTTAACACAAACCTACGTTTTTTTAAATGGAACCCCGTTAGTTTTGTTAGCACATCTGAACATATAAGCAAATACGTAATCAGAGCCGTTTGTTCCATTGTAAAATGTTAATTACATCCGGAGATATTGTAACCTAAAGTTAACGCTTGAGTACCACTCCTCCGCTGTTCGATCGTGTGTATCGGAGAGCACCGAATTACGTAGGGATCCAAAGGGAACTGTGATGGACCTTAGGTACAGAAGAGACTGGAACAGCACATTACGTCCACATGCTAACACCTTTCTATTGGTCTTTTTCACTGACGCACATGTACATTTTTTTATGGTTTGTATTAACCAATTACACTAGCCCCTCTCCTCACGTTCGGTCTGTGGAATCGATTCGTCAGTATTTGATGTGGTTTACGAAATATATCCAGCGGTAACATTAGGTGACTCACCCTGTATATGTGGAATAGAGGTCCGCAGTGTATTAGGTCAAAGCTCGTCGTGCAGCGTTCCAGTTTCACGGCTGAAGACATTTCCTTCCCTGGAGTGGATTACGAGAGCGAACTCTCGCTTCGGACTTGCTGGTGTCCGCACAAGCCGCGAACGTGAGAAGGCATGTGAGTAAGCTGTCTGAAGCCCTACTCTGATTGCTTCAGAACGGGATTAGAGAACCCGTCAGCGAAAGGAGCCACGTAACCGCCACTCTCACGTATTTCCTTCTGGAATCACTGCAAAAAGTCCCTCTGTGGAAGCACAGTTCAAAAGACAAGTATCTGCAGGAATGTGATGGAGGAGATGTAGTTGCTGAAAAGTTGTGGAACAAAAAACACTCAATTACAAAGATTAAAATACTCAGAGGTAAGTAACTTGCTTGTTGAGATACGGGCCATTCTCTCATATGGTAGCCATCTCTGTTGGGACTACAGGAGGTGTTCTGTGTTTACCATCTGTCTTACACAGTTCCTCAGTCCTCCTTTACAAAGACTCAGCTCGTAGCGTAAACATGGCTACCCTCAGATTTGGCCACACACGTTCCTGCAACGTGAGTAAGATATCGATAAGTGAGGTGTTAAACCCTTGGTAGAAAATTAGAAACATTAAGATCAGATAGATTCTAAACGGCGATACGACGCCACTGTCCCATCTCGATTAATTCGTATTTTAGGAAACGTCTGGGTTAGACTGTATCATACGAGGCGTGGAAAGTACGATGGCTCCCCATCCTGCATCCTGTTTACAACACACCTGCAATCATTCTACACGGGTGACGTTCTCCAATACCGAGGCTAAATTGTCACGCCGAAATTGTTGATAAAGAGCGACTGTTAATACGTTTGGTTAAGTCCACCGCCCACAAATCTGTCATCCACAGTCCTCGCCCACACACTGATACTAAAGCAGACCCGATAACTTGCTTGCATGATCGCTAGAGGCTTTGCATTTCTCCACACGTGTTTCTGTGGTAATTTATAATTCTACTTCGCAAATAAAATGTAATCTGAGAACTGCGGATTATCAGCACTCAATGTTAGTGTTCACCCGTAATCTGAACTATAATCTATGATTGACGTCAGCGTTATAGTCAGTGGTCTAAGTGCAAATACACGAGCCACCATTAAGAAATAGCCATCGAACTTCTACACTACTAACAGTTCTCAACACAAGTGAAATGATCCACACTTCAAAAGACACGTCACTATCTCCTGTAAGAATAGAAAAAGACAAAATCGTCGTAGATTCCTGCGTTTGTCTGAACAGCACGGTGCTTTACCAGGCTATACCATAGCTTTCTTCCGATCATTGAACTGACCTATCCAGCCATATATAGAGGGACCTACATTTTAAAATAACGTCAGATCGACGGTACAACTCGGCATCTTTCACATTAAAAAACACTGCCAGAAGTTGAAGTGATAAGAGACAGATAAAAATCCTGGGACTGGAACAATTTAAAAAATAAAAGTATGGCCTGTGTACTAGCATACATATACATTACTGGCCATTAAAATTGCGACGCCAAGAAGAAATTCAGATGATAAACGGGTATTCATTGGACAAAAATATTAAACTAGAACTGAAATGTGATTACATTTTCACGCAATTTGGGAACATAAATCCTGAGAAATCTGTACCCAGAACAACCACCTCTGGCCGTAATAACGGCCTTGATACGCCTGGGCATTGAGTCAAACAGAGCTTGGATGGCGTGTACAGGTACAGCTGCCCATGCAGCTTCAACACGATACCACAGTTCATCAAGAATAGTGAATAGCGTATTGTGACGAGCCAGTTGCTCGCCCAGCATTGAACAGAAGTTTTCAATTGGTGAGAGATCTGGAGAATGTGCTGGCCAGGACAGCAGTCGAACATTTTCTGTATCCATAAAGGCTCGTACAGGACCTGCAACATGCGGTAGTGCATTATCCTGCTGAAATGTAGGCTATCGCAGGGGTTGAATGAAGGGTTGAGCCACGGGTCGTAACACATCTGAAATGTAACGTCCACTGTTCAAAGTGCCGTCAATGCGAACAAGAGATGAACGAGGCGTGTAACCAATGGCACCCCATACCATCACGCCGGGTGATACGTCAGTATGGCGATGACGAATACACGCTTCCATGTGCGTTCACTGCGATGTAGCCATGTCATGATGCTGTAAACAGAATCTGGATTCATCGGAAAAAATGACGTTTTGCCAACGTGCACCCAGGTTCGTTGTTGAGTACACCATCGCAGGCGCTCCTGTCTGTCATGCAGCGTCAAGGGTAACCACAGCCATGGTCTCCGAGCTGTGATAGTCCATGCTGCTGCAAACGTCGTCGAACTGTTCGTGCAGATCGTTGGTGTCTTGCAAACGTTCCCACCTGTTGACTCAGGGATCGAGACGTGGCTGCACGATCAGTTACACCCATGCTGGTAATATGCCTGTCATCGCGACTGCTAATAATACGAGGCCGTTGGGATCCAGCACGGCGTTCCGTATTACCCTCCTGAACCCACCGATTCCATATTCTGCTAACAGTCATTGGATTTCGACCAACGCGAGTAGCAATGTCGCGATACGATAAACCGCATTCGCGATAGGCTACAATCCGACCTTTATCAAAGTTGGAAACGTGATGGTACGCATTTCTCCTCCTTACACGAGGCATCAAACTACGTTTCACCAGGCAACTCCGGACAACTGCTGTTTGTGTCTGAGAAATCGCCTGGAAACTTTCCTCATGTCAGTACGTTGTAGGTGTCGCCACCGGCGCCAACCTTGTGTGAATGCTCTGAAAAGCTAATCATTTGCATATCACAGCATCTTCTTCCTGTCGGTTAAATTTCGCGTCTGCAGCACCTCATCTTCGTGGCGTAGCAATTTTAATGGCCAGTAGTGTAATATAAACATCGACTCTGCGTATAAGCCATCCTTAGAAGCAGTAATGTGACCATCGGTCAAAAGCCTGAAGAACCACGTTTTGTAGCGCTGACGTGCAGGAACAGAGTCAGTGAGGCTGTGGGAGGCACCGACAAAGATGTAGAGCCATCCGACTCCAATGCCGTGACCAAATGCGCTATGTTTCTCGCTTGAGGAATCATAGCGCCAACAGTGCAATCAAAGTAGTCGCACAGATTTTCGACTGGGTTTAAATCCGGGGAGTATGGTGTCCAGGGGAGTACGGTAAATTCGTCCTGGTACTCTTCGAACCACGCGTGTGACATGCTGCAGTGTCCTGATGGTAGCTGCCATAGCGCTAGGGAAAAACGAACTGCTTATAAGGGTGGACACTGTCCCCAAAGATAGATGCATGCACTAATGTCCCTTCCAGTATGACGAATTCACCCAGGGAATGCCATGAAAACATTCCCCAGACCATAACATCCCTCTTTCGGTCTGGACCCTTCCGACGAATTTTGCAGAGCAGTAGACGCCAACGACCGTCTGTAAAATGGAGTAAAACAAGTGATGCACCTGAAAAGGCTCTCTGCGCCGTTCAGTGGACGTCCAGTTGCGATAATGGAGTGCAAATTCCAGCCTCCGTCGCCGATGGACAGCGTGGGTGCAGGAACCACTGAACCTGGTGCCTGCTGCGGAGGCCCTTATGCAGCAACTTTTGTGAGAATGGTCAACTCTGCTAGGTTATCATCTTCAGTATTTTATGTGAAAGGAATCAAACAAATCTTACAGTTTTAATTTGTGTTTCACAGTCGTTTATCGTATACAGCAGAGTGCAGCTCATAAGCAATGGGTTGTCATACTGCTAGAATGTAATTATGTACTCCATTAAGGATGCAGCGGGCTGCGAATGGCACCAGTGTTCGTAATACACTGACACGATTTTCTGACAGCAGAGATTATCATATGTCAGGTACTGTTCTGTTTCCAGCCGATTTCTTCTGGTTTTTTTCCATCTTCGTGACTGCGAAGATGTACATAAGACATGACCGTTGCATTCGCCGATCCTATATGTTCTCAGTTACCAACCTTGTCACTGATACGTGATCCGATTTACGACATGCGGATGGTAGCGTATTCCTCAGCGTGCTCTCTTTACTTCTCTACTCCTACAACAAGTGGAAGAGACTCTTGCAACGTGGTCAAGTGTTCAGTGAAACTTGTCTTCGTTTGTTATTAAGCTTATAAGGCCACTGAATCAGGATACGAGGAAAACTGACTTACAGCACGTAAAGACATGGAAGTGTCTCACATTTTCTTATACACCCATGATGTGTAGGACGTATAGGTATCCGAAACAAAATCAGTGAGATACTTTTGTCTCGCCACCCCTTATTACAAATTTCCCGTGGAAAATCTTGCATTATGTAGTTGAAGTTCCTAGATAAATCCCATTGAATGACTCACTGTTCTGAGCAATAGATATGTGTCCTTGGAACACAGCATAGTCGTAGACTTGGAATTACCTTGAACTTGGAGGAATTTTTAGTGCTATTCTAAACGGTATTAAAATTCCAACAGCTACATATCCTCTTAGGTCAAACTGCCAAATGTGTTAGTTGAAATGGCTCTGAGCACTATGGGACGTAACATCTGAGGTCGTCAGTCCCTGAGAACTTAGAACTACTTAAACCTAACTAACCTGACAGCACACACATCCATGCCCGAGGTAGGATTCGAACCTGCGACAGTAGCGCTCGCGAGTTCCAGACTGAAGTGCCTAGAACCGATCGGCCACACCGGCCGGCTCTGTGATAGTCGGGTTGGGGGGGGGGGGGGGTACTTTGATTCGTGACTAATTACTGTAATTTGAAAAGTGGGAAGTACGGAAGCAGAGTTCACCACGTTAACACAAAGCACAAAAAGAACAAAAGTCCAGAAAGTAACATGTTGTTGTGTTAATGTAGCTATATTGATGAACGAACGACCTAGATCGTCTCCTGAATACGAAACCGAGGCGCCGAACTGCGTTGTGACTAATAAATATATGTTAAAGTTGGTGGGTACGAAGCGTTCTTATAGTTTTGACTGTTTAACATGTTACTCATTTAAATAGTATTTGTTGACTCACCTGCCGCAGTACTTTTGCAATGATGAGAATCTGTCTTCGCGTGTTGACAAATTATTTCCAATATTCTCCTTCCAGGATTCGAATAAGAAACTTTTTAGGTCCAAAAGACAGGTACACAGTACACACTCTGTTGTGTTTCCTGTGGCAATCATGTGATCTGCAATATCATGATAAAAGTTTTAATTTTCAGGCTTTAGGTGTATTAGGTCTCCATTTAGGAATTTCGTAAGTACGTTCTTTCTCATCAGATATACACACTACAGGTCCATCAGGACTTTCAAAACTTGCATTTCGGTTGCAGAAATATGTTCTCATATATATTGTAAGATAATGTTAAATTAAAGTATACTTTGTAATTGTGATACTAAATGCAATATAGGAAATATATGGACGAAGAAACTACGTGAAGTACAAATGGAAACAACTTAAGTGCTCTACTTATCTCGTGTTGCCGTCGCCGCCCCCGCCCCTCCCTGCGGAATGGAAGAATAAACCTCATGTAAATATCACACTACGTATTCTTCCACCTTTGCTGGAAACCTTATTGGATTTCGTTTCACGTGGAGCGGAAGCCAAGCTGTCTCCAGTACAGCCAAGTACGATAATGAGGATATGTATTATGCTGTGCGTTACGCGTACATCATTTCAGCGATGATACAGGGCAGTAGCTTTATCGGCGCATTTAACTTGGACAGCACTGGCCAAGCAAATGATCCAACTAACCTAAAGTGATGTGAACAGTTGCAGTAAAGGCGTAAAAAGAGACGAGCAGAGAAACAATATAGCTTTGAATGTAATTAAATTTTTAAACAGAATGGAATAATACATGGCAAAGTTCAGGCGATACATCGGACGGAAAATATAACATGCTCTCGACCTAAGCTAACGTAGTATTGCAGTTAAAAACAAGACTGATGAAAATTTCTATCTTTAACAAGGGTAATCTTTCTGCATGAGCTACGTGTGGCGTAAAAGTGCACTGCTGATTTCCCATGTAGTTAAATATCGAAGCCACTGAAGGTGTTGCAGTCAGTCGTCTGGTAATCTCTGTAGGCCTACTCCTCCCATATCGGAATAAGGTACATTTCTGTATTGTTACTTGATAAGGAGGCTATAATAAGCAGAATTCCACGCCATCAAAAATCCTCATTTACTCCATCTCTTTTATGACGTGCTGTTCTGCATTTCGCCATCGTTCGGCAGTGATGTGTCACAAGGCTTCGTGCATTAGTTCCGGTACGTTCGGCAATTAAATGTCTTGTTATGTCTCGCGACGAATCCCTGAACTTGGCTCCAGATCAGTTACATTGGGTTCAGATTGCAAATGTTACGGTGACAACTATAAAAATGCAGCATTTATTCAGTGTACTGGGTGCCGCGAAAATGATTGTTTTCGTTGTATTTACGATGCTTATTACTCTGGCTCGTGTGAGACAACACCTATCCTACAAAAGAATGGGCATATTCAAATAAACAGTATTTGATTTTTAATTTTCCTACAAAAATTTAGTTGTGTAACGTTTTATTAACTTCAACAATCTTTTAAAAAATATCGATGGTTAAATATGTATATTTCTAATGAAAACCACAATTTTCAGTGCGATATGTAATTAGAAACTAGAAGACGTGCACTTTTCTTGAAAAATGACGGTTAAGTATGAGTTAATTAACATATACTTGATGAATTTCACATTATTCAAATCAAACAAAGAAAATTATAGACACAATGCGTTTTTAACTGCCGCCAGCTATCTTACACGATTAGCGTTTACGACGCTACCGCTTACGCCACGCATGTATTTATAGCACCCTCCCTTGTATTTAGTACACAGTGTGTCTTGAAAAACATCAAAGCTGATTTCTTCCCTGCAATCTTGTGAATAACGTTCAGAACAACTTGTTTCTCGCCATTAACGGTGTTCCGTGCGCGTGTTTCACTACGAAGCAGGAAGCAGTCCCGCCATTTTCACAGTTCGTATGAGCAGCGCGACAATCAGAGTATAAGTAGCGTTTAGAAAGACTGTGATTACACACAATTTTTGAAATACAAATTAAGTAGCTAAAGAATGATTAAGAAAACCGTTGATGGCTTTTAATCCATCAGAGTGTCTTAAATTTCTTTCACAATGACACAGTAATAAGATATCTAATACCAGAGGTGGACCTACTTCCAAGAGCGGAAGAATACCAGTGTATGAGAGCTACGGCTGCTGACCAATCATCGCGTTTCAGGTTCATTCTTATGATTGAACTAAGCATAGTCAACTATAAAATAAAATTTCAGGGTTTTCTGGGGTATCTGTGTACAGTTTTGGAGACAGAGGAGCATTAGATTTTCACGTTATCAGTGGAAGGCATAAATAATACATTTAGGATTCCCTGTGCCATGCAAACTATGGATACCTTCATGTTCAGTTGCCCTTCAAAAAGTGAATCACATTGTGATGGCTATTTAAGTTTTTTACCTTTTTTTTCACTGATGCATATAACTGCTGTTTAACCAAGTTCACGAATGTCGTATGTTCTTTTGCAGTATCTGGTTACAAGCTACCACACAGACCCGTACATCAAGTGGTTGCTGGACAACACACGCATCCATATCCTGCCATCTATGAACCCTGACGGCTTTGAGGTGGCTCGTGAGGGCCAATGTGACGGCGGCCAGGGGAGGTGACTGTCATACACTTATGAGGATAGCTTCTCTTTCTCTCTATCTTATCCTGTTGTTTTACTGTTATGAAATCATGGTGTGAGCTGTCTATTGAATGAAGCTATGCTGTTTATTTTGTCGAAAACTGATGAATCTTCAGTTATATTATCAGTTGTTCACACACTTTTAAGCTACTGTTCATTGATGATTAAATCTCAGAGGAAATATTCGCTTACAGTAAATAAAGTCATTTAAAAATAAACACAAACGATAGTCTCACTGATACAATATACTATCTCACGTTATATACAGGGTGCATATAAAGTCTGGGAACAATTTCAATTATTTACAGCACAAGAACCAAACATTGTACAGATATCATACATATGTCATTTTGAAGAGAGCCCTGACTTTTTTTTCCTGTGTATATCGCCACAGCATTGTTTGGTAATTTGCCGATGGTCAGCGCTAGTCGCAAACATGGCGAGTTCAAGTGCGGAGCGAGCTTTCTGTGTATTGGAGTTTGACAAAAACAAGTGTGCTACAGCTGTTCAGTGGATATTTAGAACCAAGTATGGCAAGAAGCCATCAACAAGGAAGGCCATTTACCACTGGCACAACTAATTCGTTACGAAGGGGTGCTTGTGCCCAGCAAGGGGAAGTGGACGTCCCAGTGTGAGTGAAGTTGAATGTGGAGCACGTACGAGAGACATTGATAAGGAGTCCAAAGAAATCGGTGCGTCGTGCATCCCGTGAACTCGAAACGGCTCCAATGACAGTGTGGAAAGTCCTGCGACGGAAGCTGTCTATGAAACCTTCAAATTGGAGCTAGTGCAGAAGCTCAAGGACGACGACAAAGACAAACGTTTTGAGTTTTGTTCGCAGTTGTGACAGCTGAATGAGGATGGGAATGGCATTGTTGATCGCTTAATTTTTAGCGACGAAGCCCCTTTTCACACTAATGGAAAAGTGAACAGGCATAACTGTCGAATCCGGGGTACAAAGCATCCAGACGATGCATTGAATTTGAGCTTGATTCCCCAAAGGTAATTTTTTTTGTGCCTTCACGTCGAAAACTTTACCGGCCATTCTTCTTTGCCGAGCACTGGCTAGCAGTGGCTGATGCCTCAAATGCAATCGGATCCTCCGTTCATCTTTCAGCAAGATGGGGATCCACCCCATCTTCATCGTGAAGTTCGTGGGTACTTGAACACGGAGCTGCTGCATCGATGGATCGACCATGCTAGAGAAGGGGACAGCTGTTTGATGAAATGGCCTGCCCGATCACCAGATCTCACTCTTTGTGACTTTTTTCTGTGGGGACACATTAAAGATCTGGTGAATGTACCGCCTCTACCACGTGATGTAGCAGAGCTCCAGGAGAGAATATGGGAAGTGACTGCTACAGTCAACGATGCCATGCTGGGACGGGTAAGGCAAGATTTCAATTATACCGTGTTGACATCTGCGGGGTTACTCATGGTTCGCATGTCGAATGTAAAAAAAAAATAAAAATTAGAGTTTCTCCTCAAAATGGAACATGTATGACATCTTTACGATGTTTAGTTCTTGTGCAATAAATAATTAAAAGTGTTCCCTCACTTTATGTTCACCCTTTATTTTTCTTCCACTGTAAATACACAAAACTGAGTGAAGAAGGAAAGGAAGCATGAAATATACATGCCCCAACCATTCATTTTTTAAAGATATTAACCAGTTTATATTTTGACCATGATGTGTCATCCACACGAAAAAAATACTTACCATCCATGAATATGTAGGATTTGGTTTCGATAGCGTTGTAGTGACCAAGCTGACGATGTGATAATTAAATTCGGTACCTCAGACAGTTAATTACGTAGCACTGACCGGAGCTTCTTAATTGCAAGGACTCGACTTTATTCCTATTCAAGGGCGTACCCAGGATCTGAACTAGAGGGGGGGGGGGGGGGGCAGGTCATACTAGTCCCAGGAAACAAGGACTCCAGACAACAGACAACATACAGCACTTCTTATTAAATAAAACAGTAAACCAGTGAAAAACTGCTTTTAATAAACATTTTAAATACAAGAATGCCCCCCCGCCCCTCGCTGGATACGCCCATGTTCCTATTCTTTCCTGCGTGCAGTCATGGACTACGAGTTGTGAGAGAGAAGTAATGAGACTGACAACACTGCGAGCCATATGGCATCTCTGAGTTGTTCTACTTGTGTAGCCCGATCTGTTCATCCCTTCCAGATGCTCAGGCCGTGTTTCAGCTCTGCACAACCATGATGTGATTTTCGAGAGCGCCATCAGTGAGATTTGTTTTTGTTGTGTGTTACGAAAACAGAACAGCGGCATTTAGAGCAACGTTATGCACTCGACTTTCATGCTGAACTTGGGGAATTCTCCCATGACCTCGTAGTCAGAGAGACCTTAAAGACCAACTTTTCTTCAATTGTCTTTCTTGTAATTTTGTGCTTTCTTGTGACTCTAACAGATGTTGAATCAACAGTGTAAGTTGTTGAAAGTTCGTTGAAATTATTTGTATTTTAAACCCTGGATGAACTGTTTGAAATATTGAAAATAACCACATACCACTTTATTTTTAGGAACCCAATCTGTCTCATTGTTTGAAACACAATTGCCACATTTATGTGGATACAATATATTTTTGAGCACCACATAAATAGTTTGAAGTCTTAAAAATAATCAGGTATCACGTCATTTTTTAGAAAACAAACTGTCTTGTTATTAATCCACAGTTCCCACCAATTTCATAGAATTAATTTCGTTTAACTAACGCAAACCGAAACAATCAGCATCGCTGTCTTTCTTTTCGACCTACCGGCCCTTTATATCCGTGATGTTGATTTGTAGTAGCTGAACTCTACACCTGTAGTGCACCGACAATAACACAGTACGTGTCAATAAAATTCTTCTGGCCGTGGAAGCCTATGCTTACATTTAACATAGCACATGATTTCCGATTCGTGTTCACATTGTCCATTACTTTTGCGAGGAAATGTGCGTAGCATTTCTGACTTGGGACTGTGAAGCACACCAAATTCTTTTTCTTTTCTATCTTTCCTGCCAAATAATTTTCACTTTCCGACGACTTACGATTATTTGCAAGTATTTTGCAGGCCTATTATCTACATATGACCCAGCTGCACATCTACTTCATGTATATCGTTCAGGAGGGTTTTTGCCGGTTGGTTTCTCTTGGAGGTCCGGTTAGAGCAACGAATTTTCCTTCGGTAGTGTTTAATGCATAATCAGCTGTTTGTCACTGCAGCATCACCAAGAGTATCACATATCCGCTGAAATACACTCGTCGTTTAAGTCACCTCTCCAGAATATGACTGTTTCCATGTTGATTTCTAATAAACAAGCTCTGCGGTTATTGTATTCTCCAAATATCGTAGCACTTTTTTCGCTGCCTATACTGTTCGTCTCTCGGATTTCTGTCGAACTGTCTTAAATAAAACTCCAGATACCGTAAATCATGTTGGACTCGCATTCGGGAGGACGAGGGTTCAAATCCCCATCCAGATTTAGGTTATCCGTAATTTATGTAAATCGCTCCTGGCAAATGCCGGAGCGATTCCTTCTCCATATTCTCGGAAACCGAACTTGTGCTTCATCCATAAAGGCCGCGTTGTCAACAGCACGTTAAACACTAATCATCCTTCCCTCTTTCCTTCCTTCGTAAATCGCATTTCTAGTCAGTCGCTGAAACTTCTGCATTTCAGTGCATCTCACTCGCTGAACTTGTCTGCGTCTGTTCCATTTTGTAATTGTAAGAAAACATTTTCACAAATCTGAAATCTCCAACATCTCTTACTTCGGATTCTGAACATATGATTATGTTCATTGTCTTTATGTTGCCTTTATTCCTTCATAACATGAACTCATCTGTGGAGGCAATGACAATGATTTGATGCTGCATGTCATCAATACCCGGAAGGTCAATTGCTGAGCAGAGCATCCTTAGCCCACATAAGAACTTGTCACGTTTACCATTCAATCTTCTGTTGAAGTGATGCAAACCCACAGGTGCTTCTTACAGGTCTACAAAGCCACTTGTAGTTTCACATTTCCTCTTAACGTGCTATGCTGCTGAGTTCATTTTGCAGTTCTTAGCTGGCTATTATGTACACTAAGGTGCTCTAGTATCTTTTCTGGCATCCATGATGTTAGTTAGCTAGTAAATTAGATATTTGACTCACAAGTTCCTGTATTTTAATCAAAATGATTTAGACTGAGGCAGTAAGTTTCGTGCACATGGTTTGTTTCTGTGTATAGCTTCATGCTGGCCATTCACAGATAACTAAATAACACATTTGGATTAAAATGAGTATATTTGTCTTCGTCACTACTCAAGTTCCCAAATAAACAAAATTAACAACAAAGTAGACTCTTCTAAACTACAGATGTTATCACTGTTTAATTAAATACTTGACTTCAGAATAGGAGGTGTTATCTGGGAGAACTGATTTCAGATTTGATCTGAAATTTGTTGTGCGACCACACTGACGCTTTCTCGCATTTGGAAAAGTATTAAAAAATTTTATGCTACATACTGAACTCCTTTCCGAGTTTAGCAATGAGTACTGTAGGTCATTCTTCCTGCCACTATGCACCCTCTCGCTTCTGACCAGGTGTGAACACCGTCATATGAGAGATCACTGTGAGTAACACGAAGATGCCGCATTCTAATGTGAGACAGCGGTATCAGCATGTGACAGGCTTTCAATAGGGCTGCAATGTGGGTCTCCATTTGGTCAGCTGGTCAAGCTGTCCAATATCCAGACTTTTCAAGCAATTGGATATGACAATGTTGGACACCATGGGAACATGAGTACAGGCATACTCGCCATTAAGGTTGTGGTCGACTATGTCTGACCACAAGAGAGGGTTGCCGTATTGTACACCAAACATATTGTAACCCCTTCACATCGTGTGTGCCATATGAGAACATACTGTGAAATATTCTGTGTTATTCCGCACTATTCATTGGAGACTAGCAGTAGATGGACTAAGGAATTGCTATTCCATGCTGAGGCCCCCATTAACATCACAATACAAATAGCTGTGTTTGGAGAATTGCCATAACCATGAAGCATGGACTGCTGATGAATGGCATTGCATTGTGTTTGGTGATGAATCACGGTTCTGCACAATCCCAGATGATGATTGTTGGCCAATATGGTGGTGACGTAGGAGAGGTTCCATTCTTCCAATGTTTTGGAGAGACTCAGCTGTTTCGTTCCTGGCATCATTGTGTGGGGAGCCATCGGGTATGTTATCAGGTCACAGCTGGCAGTGATTCAGGAAACTGATGGAACAATCGTACATCACAGATGTCCTGCATCCTCATGTGTTGTTACCTCTCACGCATCAGCATTGTGGTGCCACACTTCAACAAAGCAATGCTTGCCCACTCACAACACATATGAACTCTGTGTAATGTTGAGGTAACTCTGTAGCCTGCACCATGACTGATCATACATGATCACTTATGATAGAACATATATGGCATCAACTCGGAAGTCAACTTCATTCCAGTGTCAACATCCAGATTATCAATGACAAATTACAACAGTTATGGGCCAGCTTGCCTCAGAAGAGGATACAATTGTTGTACGACACACTTCCAAACTGAATTAGTGCATGCATGCAGGCCAAAGGGGGTGCAATGACACACTGATAAGTGGGCTCATTCTGCCAAATTCTTTGAAAATGTGACTAGATTTGGTTATCAGTGAAACAATTACGTGCAGTCTCTCAATGGATTAAGTTTCATTTTGTTTCCTCTTCCCTTTCTGGGTGCTTCACTTCCTTTATCTGGCAGGGGGTATTCATTACAGCACACGTGTTGTAATAGATGTTACATCTAACGTAGAACCCAACACTTAGAAAACCATGATATAAATACTGGAAATAGTAATAGCTATGGCAGAAAAAATGCACTTTGTGAAACATAATAAAGATAAGTTACAGGCAGGTAGATTTAAACTCCAAGCACTGGTAGCAATGGGTGTTTGAGAAGGTATTGGAGAAGGACAAAGAGAGGTACGCAATAGTACACAAATAGTGAAAAGAGGAGAAAATAAGTGTGTTTCAGAACACGTGCAGGTAGCTAATGCATGTGTGTACATGTGCTGATGTAATGTGGATTTTGCATGCCTCTTTCCAAATTATCTGTAGGTACTGAAAACTAGAAATTGGCAGTAGAGGCGGAAATCATTTGATTGTTTGAGATATGGAAAATAAATGAAGCCTAATGTAGATTAATTTAATAAAGCCTTCATTGGCTTCATATGTCAGCAAATGAGGATATGAAACTAGCTATCATTGAGATATGGAAACTAGCTATCATTGAGATATGGAAAATAAATGAAGCCTAATGTAGATTAATTTAATAATGCCTTCATTGGCTTCATATGTCAGCAAACGAGGATATGAAACTAGCTATCATGCCTCCAGTATCTACAATCTTACTTGGGTACCACAGTGCATGTTCACTTTCTTATTGCAACCCAAATGGAACAGATTGTCGGAAGTTCACCACTGCAATCTAAGCAACATCAGTCGTAGAGTTTTTTCGACAGTATATTTTGCTTATGTCAGGATTCACAAACTAATCTGATTTTTTTAAATTAACAGTTTCCTTGTGTAATCACTGAGTGACCAAGTAGATGGCTTGTAGAAAGCCAAGTTAGAACACGAGAACTGTTTGATAAACAAGATTTCGCGAATCAGCGAATCACATTCAATGAAAAATTACTTCTACATTAAGGATTTCAGGAGCATGTGTAGGACATCTTATTGTTTTGCTTATTTATAAAAGATTTTTTTTTTCATCTGAAAAGAAAGGTCACAAACCACAAATTTGTTGGCAGCTTCTGTTAAGTTACATGAGATTGAAGAGCTTCTTTGAAGTACTGTCACTGTAAGTGAATCTTTGCTACAGTTAGACAAAACAGCAGTCTGTGGAATACTGACAAAAGAGTAATAGGATATCTTATTGTTTTGCTTATTAATAAAAACTTCTTTTTGGTTGTTTTTTTTGTCATCTGAAATGGAAGGTCTCAGACCACAAATTTGCCAGTAGCTTCTATTATATAATGAGTCTGAAGAGCTTCTTCAAAGCACTGCCACTGTAAATGAATCTTTGTTACACAAACATGAAGCATGATAAGAGTAACCAAGAAATAATTCCAAACCCTGACATCAGCATTATTTACTAGATTCCAGATGGTGTTATACATAGTGATTTCTAGGAATGGGGTACAATAAGAAACTCAGTTCATTACCAAAAGGGCATTGAAGTATAGTCTGATGTGACAAATATTAATAAATGGACCATGTAGTTTAATCATGACAGTGCTATAAAGCACACTTCGCTGCCCCCCGTGGATAGGCTAAGGAAGCTGAAATTCAGTAGCACATGAATCATACTGCCAAGGATTGGTACCCTGAGATTGTTGTCCTTTTTCTAAACTGAAGGATGTCCTTCGAAGACATTGCTGTGATAGCAGTACGAGGGCAAAATAAAAAATTCTAAACTCTGTACAGAGATAGAATTGAAAACAATGACATTGTGTTTTTGTTAGGCTGTTACATGCTACAGAACAATGAAGTCAAGTGCCAACTTCATCCGTGAAATAGCTTTGCTTACATAGTTTTGTAAGATGATCATATTTTATGTGTTTTATTCACATATTGGAAACCATTTCATTTCTCACCAAAGTAAATTCACCCAAAGTTGGTTTAGGTATATCAACACTCCATTCCTTTATTTTCAACAGTTAATTGGGCTAATGAATTCAGTCGCACCATATACAAGTAATACTCAAAATCTCTAGTTACAAATCCTAAGCCAGTTATCACTGTTTGGAATTTAACATTCTAACTTTTGGGTGAAACCTTTTAACCATGCAGATCAGTTTTAAGTTTACAAACTTTACCATTTATTTTATTGCAACATCCAAAAGTAATTCAACATAAAAGCCTCTAGCTACCTCTCCATAGAGGAAATCACTACAAGCATCCAGCTGATAAATGGGAAAGCTATTATCATTGCAGAAAGGCAGAAAAAGTCACACTGAAGTTAATTTTGCTACTGTAGTGCATATTTACAAATAAGTTGTTCCTTGTTGGAAACCTTTAGCTATAAGATGAGCTTTATAAGAAACAACATTACCTTCTCATTTCTTTTACATAGAAAAATCCATATAGTGTCAACAACATTACAATCATTTGGTTTGCATACATAATTCCATTTATTATTTTCTTCCAGGGTTTGTGATTCTCCTTCTATGGCATCTTTCCAATTTTCAGCATCACTGCAAAACATCAGTTCAGTGTAGGTGCTTGAGTCATCATCATTATGTGCTGTCAAAAGCCCAACTTAAAATCCCCTAAGTAATTTGGATGTTGAATACTCCTCTTGGCTCTTAAATTGTAAGGCCTCTCATCCTCATCTATATTTTCCCCTGCATTCTCAAAAGAATCTTCTCCATTTGCTCTATGTTCATTTATTTCTAGTTCTTCTCTAAGCTGACTTCTATTTTCTTCTGCAACTGCAATCCTCATTTCTATATCTTTCTGCCCATATGATTCTGAAACTTTATCTATGTTCTCTTCATCACAAAAATAATGTCTGATTCTATTACAGGGACACAAGTTTTCTTCTTCCTTTCAGATACTGCAGGTGGCAAGAAACTACATTTCAATGCACTTCAATTTTCTTTGTGGAAGGTATAAATATTCTGTACCTGCACACATCAACATCATAATCCTAAATAAACCTATCTTGTTTTGGGGTCTAGTTTCAGTCTCTTTTCTTTAGGACAAGGCATACACATGCACCTCAAATATTATCAAATCTTATAAGGATAATTCTCTGCCATAAAGGTTTCAAAAGGAGTTTTATCTCACTTAGGACTTGAATTTGTTTGATTTAAAATACAAGCTGCTGTGGTAACTGCTTCAGCCCAGAAATGATTGGACCTTCTGGAAATCATTGAATGAGTAGCTTCAACAAAGGGGTGCACATTTCTCTTTTAGCTTTTCCATTTTTCTGTGGTGTGTACATGGTGCTTCTTTAAGAGTTATGGCCTTTCCACTCAAAGATGTTCCTGAATCAGTATTTGTAAACTCCTGTCCATTTTCATTCCTTACAACTTTAATTTTTAGACCAGTTTCTCTCTGCATTGTCCTTGACCAACCCTTTAACCACATCCGTTTGTTTAATAAAGAATATTTTA